>NC_074719.1:640000-940000 GCF_947242115.1 Biomphalaria glabrata
TCGACCACCTGCGGACAATGGTTATGCTTGCCCTGGATGTGGCAAAATATGTAGGTCACAGCTGGGACTGCGCAGCCACGTGAAATACTGCATTCCTCACTGATCTTCGGACTCGAAGACTAGCCTTATTATTATTAGCAGGATCTCTAAAGAGTGGCCTTTTTTCGTTGTGCAGCCAACTTTGCTTTGGAGGACAATTTCTTTGTGCTCCCTTCAGTGCCTCTCGACTTTCGACCCATAAAAAATGTTTTGGATCTGCCTTTGAGCTGCTTACAAAATTAGTGCTGAATGTAAAGTAAGGATCCTGTTTTGAAAATTTCGATTTCAGCAATGCCCATTGTCCTTTTCTTTTTAAAGCTATATTATAGGCAGCATTACTTAAGGAATTTAGGTGCCCTTACTACCAAGGCATCAGCATGCCTACTTTTCAATGTTTACCTGCAAGTGTTTTATATGCTTGTGAGTCTTGGACACTGACTGCAGAGCTAGAGAGGAGGATCCTAGCAATGGAATTGAGCTGCTACAGAAGGATCCTAGGTATCACATTTTGAACCGCATCACAAAGATATTAGAGGCAGGGCTACTGCAGCGATTAGACCCCATGATGACCTGCTATCATAAAAAAACTTGAGCTAAAAATCTATGGCCATATTACAAAGTCTTCGAGGCTCGCTAAGACCTTCCTTCAGGGAACAGTACCAGGAAAAAGAAGTGGCAGACAGAAAGCGATGGAAAGATAAAGTACATAGAAGAATGGATGGCCCTGCAATTGAAAGAGGTTCTAACTAAGGTAAAAGACTAGTGGAATGGAGAAAGATGATGAATAAATCTTGCGTGGTGCCCCAATGGTCCAACAGACTAAGGGATAGGTAAAGAGTTTTTTCAGCAGCAGGTATCAAAACTCTCATGTTTCAAATTAAATCTCTTTTTACATGTTTTACAACTAAGAAATGAAAATGAAGATTTATCATTCCTTTTTGTAAAATAAATCTAAAAAATTACTTGATATTTGTCTGCATTTAAAGATTCCTTGCTTTGTGGTTCAAATATTTAATTGGTAAAATGAGAATATTACTTTCTCATTATGATGTAGGTATGAAATTTCAAAACATAAGTCCACCCAGGTCTAAGAGCTATTTGATCTTGATTATTCACACTGCACTGTCAACATAACCTACCCTGACATTCATTAACTATTAACCAGGTATTAATTTCTTAACCTCAAGAGAAGCATGTTATTATTTTTTTTTAAAGCTAAATGATCAAGTTTTGTTTTATCTCAAGATTAGCTTTAATAAAGTCAGTCTGAGGGAACTTAAATTGTGTCTAAGCAGGTATGATTGACAGTTTCATAATGGTGGATTTATTCAAGTCTGGTCATCTATTTAAGAAAAATGAAACAACATAATGAGTTTAATATTTTGTATTTTATTCTCTATACCCATAACTGTTACATATGATCCCTTACAATACATCAAACACACATTAAGATAAATAGACCACACAGTCCATGTTTTCTATGCAACTAACATTTGAGAAACAAATGACATCACTATTTTGAAAGTCATTGTTAGTCCCATTTTATTTCAGAGATTAAATTTACATTGACTCTGCACCAGGTGTTTTTAGCAATGAACTTGTAAACATGTTTCTTGAATCTTAGCCACATGAAAATCAAATTAAGCATTATGCTCAGTCATTAAATAAAACATTATGTAGCACTGTCAGATGTTGATTACAATTAAGAACATACACAATAAAAAAAAGAGCAAAGTAAAAATGAAATGCTCTGAATGTGGTTAGTTTAAAAAATCTATAAACTTCTATTATGACTGGGATACTTTTTAAATTTCTTGATTTCTAGCACTCCATAAAACACTCTAAGTGCAAGGTGGAGTACAATGGAAGTCAATGAAGGATGAGAAATTTTTACCAACAGCATAGAACCAATGTCTAGCATACCCCATCAACAAGAGACAATGTTGATATAGATATCACAAAACAACATTAACATGACATCAATAAAGTAGTACAAATATTTTGAACTTTCATTCACTTTTGATTTCATTTTTCACAACAGACAAGTTCAATTTTTTTTTTGTGGCAAAAACAAAATGGTTAAATGTCTCCACCAGATAAAAAAAAAATTGATAAACCTTCAACAGCCTAAAAAATATAAGTAAAAAATAAAGGCTAGGGCTTAATGAAACTGTACATAAGTAAGTTTTGAAGTACTAATACAATACTTTAGGGGGACCATCACCAGTTGAAACAAATATCAAACCCATTTAATCTTAAATTATGATTAGTATAAGCAAATAGTATTTGAAAGAGATTAATAGAACTGCTTTAAAAAAGTTAAGTTATTGACACAGTGCAGCATAGAAATCAAGAACAAAAGACTAAATCAAAGGCAGACAATGGATTGATGCATTGAACTAGCAGTAAACAGCTTGTTTATCAATGTTTTTGATTTATTTTAAAATTTTAGTTTGAATTCCAAAACTCTGCCTTAAAAGTCTAGCTGTGTCTACCATACTATCATTTCCTCTGAGTGTCTATAAATCTTTGCAGAAGTAACATCAAATGGGTTTGAGTATAAATATAACTATTACCGAGGAAAAAATTCTGATCAACAGATTTAACTAGTGCTAATTTAAAACAAAAATTGGTTCAAATATATAAAGATCACACAAAAAATGATTAAGTTGTAATTTCACACGAACAGTGTATAATCAAAAAAAAAATTTTTTTTTAAACTTTTATCACAGCCCTTGAGCTGAAACTAAAATATTCAAACAGCAGATCATTTCCAGAAAGAAATCAAAGAATTACATAAATTAAATGCAGTTGCCAAAGATCAAGTGGAATATTTCATGATACAAATGATTTTAATAAAAAAAGACATTAGTTCTTAGTACATGTATGTAAATACATAAATACATAAGTAAGAACTAAAAAAATGTGGGTTGAAATCTACGTATGTATGCACTAGAACTTTATACCCTGAACATGTAGAAAATAAAAACAAAAACAACTCATAACATAACAAAAAGATTGTATGTCATAAATATAAATATCTGATAACCTCTTAAAATGTAATCAATTCTACGTATGTATGCACTAGAACTTTATACCCTGAACATGTAGAAAATAAAAACAAAAACAACTCATAACATAACAAAAAGATTGTATGTCATAAATATAAATATCTGATAACCTCTTAAAATGTAATCAATTCATCTGAGGTGAAACAACAGTCAACAATCTTTAATTGAAATGATTTTCAGTTTCTGTGTCAAATTAAAATTATGTGATGCATTCAAAAGTTGCTAACATAAATAATTCTATTCAATATAACTGTAACTAAATTTACAAAAAATACATTTTTTTTTCATTCATAACATTTTAATTATGATACAATGAAACAGAGAGATTAGCTATTTGTAGTTAAACCAAGCTGAGTTTTGTTGTCACATGAAATAGAACCTTACATCTGGTACATTCCACATTTCCAACAAATCTCAAAAGCAGGCCCATTCACAGCATACAGTAAACCTCCTATAGAACAAATGAGCTGTTTGACAATGCAGCAAACTACTGACCAAAATCTACAATAAAATATTGATGGTGATATTGTAACATTTTTCTTTGTTTACAAAATAATGAAGAAACAGTAGAAACATGGTTTGAACTTTAAAAAACGCTGATAAGGGGAAAAACCTACCAAGCTAAGCACATTTATATAACCTAATTTATTTAGCTTAAAATCTTTATTTTGCTTTTTTTTTAAGTTCTGGATGTTCCTTCAGAACTAAACATAACTACGTTCTAACCCAAACCTCCTGCAGGATGACAGGGGATGGCAGTGTTCAAACTCAAAACAATCCTGATGAGTTCGAAGTGCATACCACAAAATGTGGCTATTGAATACAATTCATACGGTATCTGGTTTTATAGTTTTATATCTAGTGGTATAGTTAGTGGAAAGAGTATTTGAGCTATAAATAAAATAAAGAAAGCTAATCTAGCTGTTCATATACAAAGCACAGATAATGAACAGAAGGTAACCAAACCTATTTCTACAGACACATAGCCCATACATACCATGTGCAGGACAATATTCTAAAGCGAACAGTCGTGGACCAAATTCTGGGCATTTGATGACCTGCTTGAAATTTCCATCCAGATCAAAACATTGTATGCGATTATTCTCTCTGTCAGCCACACAAACCAAATGATGCTCCTCTGACACAGTGATGCTATGAGGGATGTCAAATGTCACAACAGGAGGAACTAAAGACAAAAGAGTTTTTAAAATTGTTATTACAAAACATGACTTGAAAATTAGGCACATCAAACTAAGAACTCATATATTATTTTAAATTGTTATCATGACACATGACTTGAAAATCATGCCCATCAAACTAAGAATCAGATATATATTTAGGAAGTTACCTGCACCAAACTGAACGTTCCTTTTCCCAAAGGACATCAAAAAAGTTCCATCTTTGGAAAATTTCAGAACTCTGCTATAACAGTACCTGTTTTACAAAAAGTAGGTTTGTAATAAAACAATTAAGATTTGATTATTTTTACATAATTCAAAATACAAATTTAAAATACATTTTTTTTAATACCTAAGTAGTATCAATGGACTCATTTATTTATAGCAATATTTGCTGACACAATATATAATTACAATTAATTGCAAAACCTAGTATTACCCATCAGATACAAAAAACTCTCCAGACAAAAGAACAGATACATCAGAAGGTTTACAAAAAAGATTTGTATCTTCACCATGTTGGAACTTCTGTCCTAGTGTCATTTTTGGTACAGTCTGACCTGGTGGTATTTTAAAAACCTAAAGAGAATCAAAATTATATTTATTTGTAGACCAAAAAAAAGTACAGTAGTGAAGGAAATCAATCTTAAATAACTAAAACAATTTAATTATTTTGTTACATTTTTTCATCTGATATCAAGTGCTATAATATTTAGTGTTAGAATTCTTGTGGTTTTTTTAAAGCTTTTATGTTGTCAATAAGATCAATTCAATTTGTTTAACACATGTTGGGAAGAACAACAAAGAAATGTTTCACCTGATGCATTGCTACATCTGTTAACCAAATAGTGCCTTGATGGTCCGCTGTAATACCATGAGGCATAAAATACCTGAAAATAATACAAGTTGGGTTGCAGTCATCATTCAGGTTATTGAAACAAAGTTTACAATATTTTAAAAAAAGGCAAATTTTCAAATATGTGATGTTTATTTAATATCTGATTAGTCTCATACATATTCCCCTTGTTAATCATTTGTTTTAACTCTTTCTCTCTTAATCAAGGATACCATTGTTGATTTTTCCCTATTCTGCAGCCTAATGATGATATTCTCGTTGAAGCTTAAAAAGTCAGTTGTTTTGTTTTCTTTCCTTCCAAAATGTTTTTAATTGCTTAAAATTAAATTAAATTATGGTTTTTATATAGCACTACTTTCATGCTTATAGCATGCTCTGAGCGCTTTGGTCCAATCTCAGTTGTGGGGGAGGAGGGGGTATCTAGGAGAAGGTTTTTCTGTGCTGCCTTTAGGCGCTCAATAAACACAACTCTGCCTAAGTCGGATGTCGAACCTCGAGCCTCCTTGATTGGTAGCCAAGCCAAGCCTAGTTCAAGAGCCCTTAACCTCTCGACCACGCTTCCCACTTTAAAAGTTTCCTTTAGGAAAAAATATAGATTCATTTCATTTTCAACATGCATTTACCAAAAGAAAAAGGTTTTTTAAAGAGTAAACAAAAAAAATATTTTTTTTCTATATTAATTTTTCATAGGGTGATTATTTTGGATAGTGACCTCAAGACAATTAATTTAAATGTTTTATATATTTTAAGTGTTAGATATTAAGTTTTGTGAAAATATGAATAACTATCATTAAAATACTTTTAGTTCA
Source organism: Biomphalaria glabrata (assembly GCF_947242115.1). NCBI lineage: Eukaryota > Metazoa > Mollusca > Gastropoda > Planorbidae > Biomphalaria > Biomphalaria glabrata. The sequence goes on from NC_074719.1 coordinate 645,954, forward strand.
ATTTGGATCATTAAATACTGCCTAGATATAATCTAGATCTAGTTCTAAAGAGACTTGTCTTCAGTTGAGAAAAATGGGATGATATATTCCATTCCTATACAAAATTATTTAAAAGAAACCTTGCACCTGTACTCCTTAACTCTTTCTCTTCTAACTGACGATACCAGCGTTGATTCCACCAGAATGTGGTAAATAATTACGGAGAAAAAGAGTTAATCCTTAACAAATAACTCAGTCAAATTAATTATTTCCCCCCTTTTTCTCTGTATAACTTTGATTTAGAGGTTAAGCCTACAAACCAGTTTTGCATTACTCTCTTTTTTTTAATTTTTTTATTTTAAAGAATAGAGGACTCCCATTAAAATAAAGAAATCTTTAATTTAGCTCTTGATGTGATCATTATAGATCTGTGACAGGAAGAAAAGACGATCAGGTTCCAACACTTACTGTGCAGTCCATTTTCTAGAGCCACTTGTGTCAATAGCCACACCTGACCAAATGTAATAGACTCTTCTGGCCATGATGAATTGAATATAGGTTTCTCCAAATGAACATCTGAAGAACAGAATGAGTTAAAAAGAAATGAGTTAAATAGCTAATATAATCCATTATATCTATTATCTACCAAAAGTGCAAGTGTTTTTTTTTTATTCCATTTTTATATTAAATGACCTTAACATCATCTGCCCTATAGATCAAAGGTCTGAAAGGGGAACTTAACTTTTTACTTTACTATATTTTAAATGATATTTTGTCTTATTACCAGTATCTGATGAAGTTTTGTAACTTTAAACATTTATTGCATCCTAATTTGATTTACTTAATTTTCTTTTTTTTTAAAATTCTATGTTAAGGTATGATATAAGGAAATCACAAAAAAGAAAACAGTAAACAAATATCATTCCAAAAGTTCTATTGCTTGTGCAATTAACAAATCTACACAACAGGATCACAACTATGCAGCTTCTACATACAACATGTGCTAAACATTTTTTGTTTACAAGATTGAATGATTAAGGATTAAGTTAGACATCCACTCTCCAAACAAAATACATGTAGAAAGTAAACAAATGTATCACACTACAAAAGCAAAAGATAAGCAGAACTCATGTGAGTTTTTAATATTTATATAATAAGAGAGAGAGAGACACCAGAGTCATAAGCTAATAACATTGACTAAGGTACATGTAACATATCTAAAGGAAGTGAATCACAGGGTCTTAAAGTTGGACTTAAATTTATAGGAAAAGTGTGTACAAACTATCTGCCTTAGTCTATCATCAAGTTACCAGCTAATGATAATTATGAATATAACTAATACCACACCAATCTACATATTATTCCAAACACATTTTGAAGCAGGACACTAAGGAAAACAAAATTAAGCTATTGAAATGCATGTCAGTACTCATTTTCCTTCTATGCAGCAATGGCAAATGGCAACAAATTAATATTAGGGTTTCAGTTCACAAATGATTGATCCAATCATTTATATGTATTGAATCAAAGTATATCACAATGAGTTAGTTACTTTAATATCACAGTAAACCATTGTAATGTGTTCAAACATTATTTAATCTATATTTCACATTTGAAAAAAGTATGTTTCTGTTCTATACAAGGTAAATGAAATCTTACATGTTATTTTTTCTTTCACCAATGTCTTACAAGAACTAGCTAATACAGAATTTCTATAAAGTTCACTATCAGTGTATGCTAGAATAGCAGAAAGATGCCTTGAGATATGTGTGGATGGTAAACAGCAAATCTTTAGCTTTCGATTATCTTCAAAAAGCTTAATGCACATTTGTTTACAGATGGAGTCCAAGAACAAAATCATACAAGCTGCTAAAGGTTTGAAAAGATTTACTGCATAACAAACAAACAGTGTTAGAAATGTGCTCTGCATGTATGAATCTAAAAAAAAATGTAGATGATATAAACTATAAGGAATAACTGAGTTTATACTTTAATTGAAATAATTATTTGAAGAAAAATAACTCAGTGAATTTATGTTGCAGCTTAAAACTATACACATGTATGTCCTCTGAATGTAGACTAACAAAGGGCAATCTTTTATTTTCAGATATGTTATTAGCATTCTTAAGGGTCAACATATCACTACATATTCTCATTATTATACAAGTTAAAAAGACAAATATTTCCAGTTTAATTTTTAACCACAATATTCACTTTGCAGTGTGGCTATTATTGCCATGCATTTACTAAAAAACTAGATCCATTGGTGTGCTACACTCATATAAAGCTTAGAATAAAACAACAACACATATTGTGTAAGTTACATAATACATACAGCAAACATAAATGTGTGAGCACACTGCAGCTGCTTACTCATGCCACTTACAGCTGTGGGAACATAGTCAACACACAATGACAACATACATAGTGCAGGCCACAATAACAAAAAAAGGTACAAGATAATATTGAGGTGAACACAACTTCTAAATCACTCACAACTATGTGGTTTATGGACTGCTTCTGACTGACCAACTTCTATAGCTCTAACTGAGTTAGGGAGTTTTCTGAGCTCACTGTTTTGTCTGTTGATTGAGGCATGATTTGTGTTCTCTGACAGAGGCTGTTTCCCTTGATTCTGATCCAAACGCTGGGATTGATTGATCCGACCAGCTGCGTTCTTGCGAGGGAAATGCTCTAGCTGTTGACTGATGGCTTCAAAACCCTTGTTCCTGTTCCGACTGAGTCCTTCCTCGCTAGAGGTGGCAGTTCCATACATTCCTTTCTCTCTCATATCATTGGCAGCATATTCATCATAATATTCCTGAACATGCATCATTGTTACTATTCAATTGTAATTCCTTTTTTCAATTAGTTTTAACTTTGAAAAAAAACAATTTTCCTTAAAAAAGAGAAATAGAAAAAGAAAGTAGTTGTCTTTTAGCAATATACAAGGGGGTTCTAGAGTTTCGACATTGATCCATTGTGTTGTAAAACAATTTTCGTTGTAAAGTTGGAAAATACATACCCACTGTATGTAAATACAATAATAAAATAAGAACTTATCCTATCCTAAAACCAATCCTAACAGAGTATCCCACATAATTATCAAAAAACACATTAAGAAAATATATACGTTTAGTAATGAAATAAAACAGCAATAAAAAAAAAAAGAAAGGACAAACTTATTGGGAGGAGGAAGCTGCGGAAGTAGCTGAAGATACTGGGGCAGGTGAATCTGGAGAGGCAGCTAAAGTAGAGGGCACAGACATCAGAAGAGTTGGCTGTAACCTTGGGAGTCATAATAATGGGCAAAAGGTTAACAAATTCAAAACACACACATGATAGAGAGACTGACAAAGCAGCAAGCCAAAATTGCCTACAAAGCGACTGGGTGCATCACTGCGTATTCTTCCGCTGCACACACCAACTAGTTTTCGCACATGAAGTTTGCATTTACAATGTGATTTTTTACTAATGTTTCAACTCAATTCAACTAAATAAACCAAGGTGTATTCATCAACTGTACAGGGCTGTCACTATGATGACTGATAAGATTTGGATGTAATGAACAAATGAACTAGACTGGACAATATGGCGTTGATAAGATTTGATTCCTGAAAAATAAGGATGGTGTATGTCGCACCTATTGAATTGGTTGCTTAGCGCCGCATTCATCACTAGGCGATGACGTCATTTGCGCTAATTAGTTTTGTGCAGTGGAATGATCTCCCCTTGTTGCTTGTCAATATTTCTTGTGACGTAGAAAGAGTGCGTGTATGACTTTTGTCATAGATCGTCTGTTTCATTCTCTCCATCTTGTACTGTAGAGACAAGTTGTATTTTGGGGAGCTCTTGAATTTCTCCTTGTGCTTATGTTACTGGGCAGCCTTAGCATTTGCCTTGGATATAGATCTATTCTTAAAGGATTATCTTGACCCCTGTTTAGGGTGAGTTTATTTTCACATTGTATAGTTATTACTATTTGGATTCGATCGTATTTGTAATTCTATAATTAGACTAGAAGATTAGAAGAACCTTTTCTTTTGTTTTTCTATAGGGTCTTAGTTTTAGTGTCAAGTCTTAGTGTCAAGTCTTAGTATCAAGACTCAGTTTCAAATCTCAGTGATAGACTCAGTGTCAAGTCTCAGTGTTAGACTCAGTGCCAGTCTCAGTGTCATCTCAGTTCCAGTCTCAATTTTTCAATATTCAGATTTCAGCTTTAGTCTACAGGACCGAGGTCTTCATCTCGGTTAGTCTGTCTGACGTTCAGGTTTGTTTTTCACGAGGTTCCAGAATCCAGACTGCAGGTCGCTGTCTAAAGACCTAGTGGTACAGTGTGAACTATGAACTTTTTATAACTAGTCCTCGGTGAACAGTATCTGAGCCAGAAGCTAGATCTATGTGGATTACCAGTTGTTGTCTTGAAAGTCTATGTGGACAATTGTACTGAACCATATAATTAAGGTGAATTTTCATATCGTATTATATGCACTTACATTTATTTATCATTTCATAGATCAGATGTCATTATCATTTGTAAATTTATCATTAGATTCAATTCATAATTTTATTTAAATCATCATACACCTTGTTTATTAATTTATGTATAACAGAGTGTGTACGGTGTGACTGTTGGGCTGAACTTGGGCCGAAAATATTACAAGTTACAAAGTAATATATATATATAACACATTTGTAATTCAAAATTACTGTAATTTCTAGACACATTAATACATTCATAATAATTCAGTAATTGCATTCAACAAAGATCTGACAGTGTATTCATGTTCAAACAGTGATTTTTTTCCTGAATAGCTTATTGTCCAAAGCAGTTCAACATTTTGTTTGGTTAAACCTGGTTCCCTGACAGAATATTTTTCTTGTAGCATTTACATCAACCACAAGTATTTCAAATAGCTTCTTGATAAAGGAAATAATTGATAAAGGAAAAGATCCATAAGACCATCCCACTTTTAAATGTAAATAACACATTCTTCATTTATCCTATATCCACATGACGGAGGGGAGCATTGGGGCACCAAATGTTAACTTTTTCACATCTTCATGTTATCTGTTTCAATCCTATACTATTTTCAAGTACTCAATAAAACACAAGTCAGTCCAAGATGTTCCTTCCCATCTTCTTTTGTCTTTCTCACTTTCTTCCATCAGAACCTGTGTCTTAGAGCAGAGCTTCCATCAGAACTGTGTCTTAGAGCAGAGCTTCCATCATAACTGTGTCTTAGAGCAGAGCTTCCATTAGAACTGTGTCTTAGAGCAGAGCTTCCATCAGAACCTGTGTCTTAGAGCAGAGCTTCCATCAGAACCTGTGTCTTAGAGCAGAGCTTCCATCAGAACCTGTCTTAGAGCAGAGCTTCCATCAGAACCTGTGTCTTAGAGCAGAGCTTCCATCAGAACCTGTGTCTTAGAGCAGAGCTTCCATCAGAACCTGTGTCTTAGAGCAGAGCTTCCATCAGAACCTGTGTCTTAGAGCAGAGCTTCCATCAGAACCTGTGTCTTAGAGCAGAGCTTCCATCAGAACCTGTGTCTTAGAGCAGAGCTTCCATCAGAACCTGTGTCTTAGAGCAAAGCTTCCATCAGAACCTGTGTCTTAGAGCAGAGCTTCCATCAGAACCTGTGTCTTAGAGCAGAGCTTCCATCAGAACCTGTGTCTTAGAGCAGAGCTTCCATCAGAACCTGTGTCTTAGAGCAGAGCTTCCATCAGAACCTGTGTCTTAGAGCAGAGCTTCCATCAGAACCTGTGTCTTAGAGCAGAGCTTCCATCAGAATTGTGTCTTAGAGCAGAGCTTCCATCAGAATTGTGTCTTAGAGCAGAGCTTCCATCAGAACCTGTGTCTTAGAGCAGAGCTTCCATCAGAACCTGTGTCTTAGAGCAGAGCTTCCATCAGAACCTGTGTCTTAGAGCAGAGCTTCCATCAGAACCTGTGTCTTAGAGCAGAGCTTCCATCAGAACCTGTGTCTTAGAGCAGAGCTTCCATCAGAAACTGTGTCTTAGAGCAGAGCTTCCATCAGATCTGTGTCTAAGAGCAGAGCAGAGCTTACACAGATTGGAGATTGAATACAACAAAATCACAACTATTTCAAAACATACTCATATAAAAGACTCTCAAGATAAAGTAGTCAATCAATAAGAAAAATGTAAAATGATTGGTTTAATCTACAGTTTGACAATGTATATATGTATTGTGTGGCTTGTTTCTCATTGTAGGATACAGTGATTTTGATAACATCAAGGTGGGTAGTTCAAGAAACCAGCTTAAAAGTTTTAAATCCAAATTTCTGTTTCAGGTAATAATTTGAATCTTCTGGAATTGTTCTAGAACCTTTAGATCCAGTCCTTAGCCCAACGGATACAGTCCAATGCATAATAACGAACATTTAAGAGCTATTACCAAAACAATTACCTGACATACTTCAAGTTTCATAAAAGTTTCATACACTTTGGAATTTATTTGTTTTTCATGAAATCTAATTTACTTACAAGCTAATAGTCACTTTCTGTAGATCATTATTAATCAGAGTGATTTTTAAAGTTGCACTTGTTAGCCTAATATTGTATGGTACAAAAGAAAGTTATTTACAAATGTAAAATATTGTATGATACATTAAGAAGCCACTTTTTTTTTTTCTTTTTTAGTAAACTACATTATTATTAAATGGCTATAGCAATAATTCAAATTTGCCCATGAATGCATTAATATAGCAAATCAATAAATGGACTACTGGATCACTCCTGAGAAGAATCTAAATAACAAGAGTAGCGCGATTCTTCATATGTTTTCTGGTCTGTGCAGTATAAATAGAGTAACTAATTAATAAGTCACTACATCATAAAAACTCACCATTGTTTCCGCCTGCCATGCCACCATGATGGTTGTGAACACCCTTGGCTTCTTCTTCAAGGGCAGTAATATGTAATAAACAATATAAATTTATATTTTAAAAACTTCTATTGTTTTTTTGAAACATTAGTAATTAAAAAAAAGCTTATTACCAAATAGTCACCATTTTTGACCTCAATTTTATTTGTGACTGGATAGAAAGTCTGCAAGAAGGAAAGTAGACTCAATAATAAATGTAAGTTAAAATACTGTTAGCTTGGAGAAAAAAAAATCTTGTGGCAGGAGAAATAATCAATCATAAAACTAAATGATAGGATAAGTCTTTTTTTTTCAGAATTAAATCACAGCTTCTTCCAATTAGCAGTTTGATACTTCAATTCAAATGAACCAAATATTCTCTGTATTTTAAGACATAAGATTGGAAACCTAATTATTATAGTGCTAGATACATATGATTGTTGTCATGTGCTATATGTTTCAGGCTATCATCACAATGGTCCTGAGCTCAAACTCAGCCCTTCCATCAACCCATTATATTAAATGAAGTTTGACCTAGGATGTAAAAGAAATAATAGTCTTCATTTTTGAAGGAATGTCTAAAACATATTAAACAAACAAACCAAACAGCAGTCCAACATAAGGGTCTCAAAAGACTGTAATTGACTATCACAATTTGAAAAGGTCACCAAGTAATTTTTTTTTAGTTTCCCATGACAATGGTTTCAATTAAAACTAACTGCAAGAAATAGTTAATTTTTACAAACTATTACAAATTTACAGGGATACATTGAATGAAGTATTTAGATAAGTGAATGGACTAGTACTGACCTGTGGCCACTGAGGGTGTCCTTTGTCAATCTCATGGTAGGATCCATTATATTGGTAGCCTGTGATGTCTCGGCCTAAAAAAATATGACAGTTAAACAAGAACAAGTATATTTAGAATTGTCATTTTAAAGATAACAAAATTTGACATGACTAAAAAAACTTAACACCATTGTGTCATTAGTACACACTGAAAACCTAAACCATGGGAATGTATTGTACACTAAAAACCAAGATATTCTCCTCTAAAACCATGGGCACATATTTTACACTAAAATCATAACTATATTTTTGCCTAAACTATTTATATTAGACTAAAAAAACAAAGATATTCTCACCTAAACCATGGGCATGTGGCTTGTAGGCAAATGGAAAAATACTTTTTTCTTTTGAAAATCTACAGCCGACATCCACAGGGAAGGCTGTTAATAAATTTAATACAAATGTTACAGCCTTTTTTTCTATACAAAATCTTAAATATTATTAAATTATTATTAAATATTAAATATTTAAAAAAAAAGAATAAAAGTTAACTGCAGGTCTCTGAGGGTTAAATGTTAACTGTAGGTCTCTTGTCATTTACTGTGGAGAACTGTGGGTAATTGTAATTGACTGAGTAAAGTAATTGTTGGGTCAAGGTTGTTTGAACTTCAACCATGTGGATAGCCTTGTAGAAATGTCAAAAATGACTAACAGCCTAAGAAATGGTATAAAACAGTGATCCTTCACTTTTATTTTTCAGCCGGGGGGTGGGGGAGGGGAGGGAGGGAGGATTTACATTTCTTACAGAGGCTGATTAGCCTAAAAAATGGCATAAAACAATGATGAAGTACATTTCTGAGTCTTGTTTAATGCTGATATTCTACATTATGGGAGAAGTTTAAAGTGACCAGATAAAACCATGCCACTAGCGAGATATATTGATAGAGACACAACAAACTAGGCTTGTACTTTCAGGAATGTCCTTGAGGTATCGTAAACAATGCAGATGCCAAGAAAAAAACTCCTGCAACATATGGCTGCCTGTGAAAACACAAAATGAAGTTTACAGCCAAGTTAGCTCTAAAAAAAAGTTCTAATTACAACAGCCTATAATTAATTATTTTTATCAGATTGACTTACTTTTTGTGTGTGACATAAATCTTCAAACCTGAGTGGTCTTCATCTTCAGCATCTGTTCAATTAATAAGAAAGACATTTTGGTTTTTGTTTTCAGTTATTTAACTAAGAAACAGAGAGTTGATAAAATCTCTTTACACCAAACAAAACAGTATAACTATACAAAATAAAAAGTATAGACAATACATGTTACAAAGTTTTCTATAGTGAAGTATATGGTTACATTCTCTTTCCTCACCAGTAAATATCCTAGCATAGTGAACTTGCAGTACTAATGTTTAGTAATGTTTTTAATGAATGTTCTGTTGCCAAATCTCAAACCAACATTTAAGATAATACAAAGAACATTAAGTAACCAAAAAAAGTTTCAATTGAATGTATTTCTCTCAATACCAATAACTAATAATTAAAATAACAATGAGTTTATTAACGTACCTTTAGGCAAGATAGTTGGAGGAGCATTTTTAGCCTGAGCAAATAAAATCACAGGATGACTATTCTTGCACATTGCAGGACAGTTCCTAAAAGAAACATTTTAAAAAATCTTAATGAATAATGAACAGATATAACAGAACACCATTTCACCACCGTATCACAACCAATACACCACTACACCAACACACTACAATGACTATCCTTGCATTACCTATCATGCACAAATGAAAATATTTACCAAACTGGCTACTGAGAATAGGCTTCACCTTCACATCCATACAACAGCATGTGATGAGCTCTGTTGGCGTCAGCTACAGCTTCAAACTTATCTGAAATAAAAAGCACCAAACTCATAACAGTAACTACAGAGTTCCCAGAGTTAAAATAAGTCTTCAAAACTAACTTGAGGTATCAGCAAAACAGGCCTATGACATAATGTACATAAGATCCTATATTAAGTACATACTTGTTTCAATTTTCACTAAGAAAGATGTTTCTATTATACTTTAAAAAAATAAGCCAGCAGTAGGTTTGTCTGGACAAACAGCAACTTCAGGGCAAGCTATGATTTAAGCACTTTACTATACAGAATACCAATAAATGTTTGTAAGAGAAGTTTTATATTCTTGTTGAAGGAATGGGAATGATGGGGAGAAGGCTGGCTTCAGAGCAAAGATAAAAACTTAGGCACCCAAAAGTTAATGCAAAACAAGGAAAAAAGAAACATATACTTTGAATATAACTCTCTATTTCAATAACAAATCAAACTTTATGCCTTCATCAATAAAGAAAGTCAATTGCTTTCATCATGATTTTTTTTTAAATAACATTTTCTGTACTTAATAACCTTTCAGTCACTTGTTTGCTGTATTGCTTAACATACAATTTAGCCAATACTGTATAATATTAAATTAGTGAAATCTTCTAAAGAATAGAAAGAGGCTATGTTTATCATAAAAAAAATGTGGATTATACACTCACAAATATATGATTCCAAATCCTGTGCATGGTAAGCTGTGCATAAATAAGAATCCGGCTGAAAACACAATAAAGATTTTGTAGAAATATTTGTTTATTTATAAAGGCAGAAACTAAAAGTATGAAAAAAGAAACTAAATTTGTAAAGATATTCAACTATTTCTCTTTTGTTGACAACTCCTAACTCAGTTGTGAAATTACACATTTTGATTTCCTTATTCAATTTCTTAGTACTTTAGAGAAATATGACTAAATTGATCCAAAAGGTTATTAAAATAGAATCCTTGTAAGCATCTTCACTCTCTTCTTATGTCCCATGAACAATTACAAAGAGTTTACCTTTCTAGGGCTTGCTCCCAGCATCAATATCTTTAATATCTGTGTGTCTTCAAAGTCAACTACAGATAAAAAAGAATCAGAAATAGTGAACAACATTTTAAAATTTGCTCTGTTCATGTACAACACAAGCCAACAAACAATAGACTGAAAACATTACAAGACTATGCAATTTTATTGGCAATATTGTGTTTAAAGCTTTTGAGAAAAAATTTACCATTGGCTTCACCTGGATGATTCATGCCAGAATGGTGGTGAGATCCTATGGCTGCTTCTTCAAGTGCTGGATTTGGTGGAAGTGGAACGCTGACATCTTTGAGAAAGTTATCTCCTGTCAGTTGTGCAAGTTCATTAGTGCCACATTGCCATGAAGGATTAGCCACAGAGCTGTTCGTGTAGAACATAATATAAAAATTGCACATCTCATCATTTCCTGTAGACCTGCAAAAGGATATATTTATTGTCAATAAGAATTTTAAATAGTTGGGTTTATTTAGTTTGCTTCTAATTATGGTATAGAAACTACAATTTCAATAGTACATTATTAATTTACAAGAGGATCAGAAAAAATAAGGTCATGGGGCACATTTTTTTAAGGAGTGAAGGAACTTAATGGACTGTCAATCATTAGATTCATACAAATGCTACAGTCAAGTCCCTTACTAAGTTGTATATTTTCTGAGGACTAATTCTTTTAAGTTTTTCCTACATAAAAATGTAGTGCCTTTCAGACCTTGTGGTCTATAGGGCAGATGATGTAAAGGTCATCTGTTTCTGTGGCCTCTGGTTAACGATGGTGTTATGTGGCAAGTATAATGAAAACCGCCTTTATTTTTTCCCAACTAACAACAGGTATCCATTAAAGCTGGTTGCCCAAAGATCACAACATTAAAAATTCCATTCTTCACCAGGAGTCAAACCTGGGATTCCTTGGTGCGGAAGTCAAGCACTTTATCACTCAGCCACCCTGCTGCCCCCTCTTTACTTGTAAACCTTAAATTAATGATGATGACTGGAAAGAATCCTTTCATGACTTGTTAAACACAGTATAATACATTTAAAAAGAATGAATAATAAAATAATTATTGAACTAATGGTTAAATTATTATCAGCACACATATTTAGAAAATAAATACAAATGAGGTGAAAATACAATACAAAGTCAATACACTAACCCAACACCCAACAGTATGATCCATTGAACTTGAGTTATAAGTACATCTAGCAGCCTACATAGGAAGTGAAAACAAAAAAGAAATTAGCAAATAAATATCACACATTTATTTACCTATGAAAGAATGTGATGTCTTGGGAATAACAATCATATTTTTTTATTTGATCATTCAATGTAAAAAAAAACACTAAAAAACATTAAAATGTGCAGTGCCTTAAAGTGTATACTCTCTAAAGAGATGGAATAGGTTGCCTAAAACAGACATGAAAACCAATCACTTAGTATACAAGAAATAAACAACTAGTTAAACATATGAACATAACAATATAGTTTGTTTTTTTTAACATAAAATATCAGTACGTTCTAGACATTGCTTAGTGAACTTTTCTTATAAAAATTCTTTAAAAAAAAAACAACAATCTTACTTTTACCAATTTTCTAGAGAATGAATGTGATGTAATTTCTTAAATGATTAGGTCCAACAATTCAATTTTCAACAAATAAAAAAAACACATTAACTGAAAATTTCATTATCTTATCTTATATAATACAGACGTTACTTCAAAAAAGAAGATGATTACGTCCTATGCGTCATGCATTTAGTTATGCATATTAACCAATGACTTAAATTCTGCCAAGTCACTGGTTTTCCTGGCTAGCTCAGGCAACCCATTCCATGCTCTAATAGCACTAGGGAAGAAGGAATATTTGTACAAATTTGTCCTAGCATTATAGAATAATGAATGTATAACAAAAAATAAATGTAGTAGGAATTCTAAAAACATACCAAAGCATCTCCAGGTTTGACTTCAATAATATCTTTCACTGGGTAAAAAGCCTATACAAAGGATATAATAGACAGTGCTCAATATTGTCTTGAAAATATTGCTTAGTCTTTACATATAATTTCTTAATGTTAATATAATATTGTCAAGCTAACTCACTTGTGGCCATTGTGGATTTCCTTTGCCAATCTAATGATAAGAACCATTGTGTTGGTAACCAGTGATGACTCGACCTGGAACAATAGTTAGGGTGGAAGAGAACTGAAAGGCACAAGGCTGTTACCTAGATCTAGTTTGAAGACCCTAATCCATTTTCTAGTTAGTGTGTGAGACATGAGGAATTGAAGGAAGTGAAATAGTTTATCTTGAAGAGGAGAAAAGAGAGAAATTCTAACTCTTACCTAATCCATGAGCATGTGTTCTGTAGGCAAAGGGAAAGATACTCTTGTCCATTCTGAATGTACAGCTTATATCTACAGGGTACACTGAAATTTAAAAAAAAATGTATGTCCTTGGGTGTTTATAATGTTTTAAAAAAAAGATTCAACTATTATTAAATTTCATTAAACAAAAAAAAAAAGCTTTTTCTTTGGAATAATATCTACTGAAATTAGTCTATAGAATTTAAGAATTCTTACAATTTACATGTGGTGGGATGGTGAAGCCAGCAGCCAACAAAAATATACCAGCAACATACTGGGGCTGTCACCTGATGCACATACCTTGCCGTGGTGTGACTACCAAGCCGGACAGGTCTGTTAGGAAAGAGGCCAGACAAAAAGTGCATCCCCCTCCCCGGGACACAGGGGTTGTGCGATAGGCTAACAACCTGTCCATGGAAAAAAAATAGTGTTATAGAAACCAGAACAAAAACACAAACACTAAACATTGTCAGAGGCGAAAGTAGAGCTCCACAAAGGAGACTTATGAAGCTATGCAGGGAAAGTCGAACGAAACCTGTGAGGCCGACCACTCTACTTAAACCAATGAAAAAGAAACACTTCCTTATTCAGATAGCAGCATTTAACTTGGGAACATGGAATGTACTTTACTAGAACCAGGTAGATGTGCACAAATTGCCAAGGAAATGGCCAACTACAAACTACAGATCCTGGGAATGAGTGAAGTTCGATGGAACACATTCGGTGAAACAAGACTGCAATCAGGAGAAAGCCTTCTCTTCTCTGGAAAGGAAAAAGAAGATGACTTACATGAAAATGGTGTAGCACTACTACTAAACAAGGAAGCTTTCAAAAGTCTTTTAGAATGGGAACCAGTTTCAGAACGAATAATTAGAGCCAAATTTTTGTCTAAGTTAAAAAATGTTCACATCATTATGTGCTATGCTCCCACCAATCTTGCAAGTGATACTGACAAAAATACATTCTATGACCAACTGCAAAGTATAGTTGACAAAATACCTACAAGAGATGTTTTGATCGTCATGGGAGACTTGAATGCCAAAGTGGGAAGTGACAACAGAGAGAGAGAGAAAAGTATGGGCACCCATGGACCTGGCATCATAAATGAAAATGGAGAAATGTTTGCAGACTTCTGCACATTTAATGAATTAGTGATAGGAGGCAGCATTTTCCCCCACAAAAAATGCCACAAAGTGACATGGGTTTCACCAGACAATAAAACAGAGAATCAAATCGACCACGTTACCATATGGCGGAACTGGAGAAGCACATTACTAGATGTACGAAACAGAAGAGGAGCAGATATTGGCTCAGACCACCCCCTAGTTGTTGCCAAACTAAAAATGAAGCTGGCCAGCAATAAAACAGAAAGAAACAAAAGGAAAAGATTTGACCTAGACAAGCTCCACAACACCCAGATTAAAAAGGAATTCCAACTATCCCTTCAAAATAGATTTGCTGTGCTACAACTAGATGAGGCCAAACAAAGCAATAAATCTTGGCAAAATTTCAAAGAAATTATTACTGAAACAAGCAATGAAGTACTAAGCCTTAACCCTAAGAAGAAAAAACAGTGGATTAGTGACGAGACATGGAAATTAATCGAAGAAAGGAAATGCGCTAAACAGGCAAAAACAAGAAACCACAAGCAACAATCAAAACAAGACTACCAAGCAGTTTCACAGAAAGTCACCAAAATGCTTAGACAAGACAAACGATCATTTTACAATAATCTGGCAGAACAGGCAGAAGAAGCAGCAGGTAAAGGAGATATAAAACAACTATATAAAATCACCAAACTTCTGAGTACCAAAAAGGCTAATTGCAATGTTCCAGTCGAAGACAAATACGGAAAACTACTTTCTTCAATAAATGAACAACTTGAAAGATGGAAAGAACATTTTCAAGAAGTGCTCAATAGACCTAAACCACTAAATCCACCAGATCTAAATGCAGGACCAACACTAGACATAAACATGGAAGAAATAACAAAAGAAGAAATAAGGAATGCAATCAAACAAATGAAGACAGGTAAAGCTGCTGGAATTGACAACATACCACCCGAAGTCCTAAAAGAAGGAGGAAGTGAAATAGTTGACCAAATGCACAAACTATTCAACAAAATTTGGTTAACAGAAACACCTCCGGGTGAGTGGAAAAGGGCTTGCTAATAAAAATACCAAAGAGTGGAGATCTATCACAATGTGAGAAATGGCGAGGCATCACTTTGCTGTCAGTACCAAGCAAGATTTTTAGCAGAATCCTATTAAACAGAATAAAGGGAGCATGTGATGAACACCTAAGGGAAGAACAGGCCGGATTCAGAAAAGGGAGATCTTGTGCTGACCAAATAGCTATACTCAGGATAATTGTAGAACAATGTGTCGAATGGCAATCTCCTCTCTATGCAACTTTTGTCGACTTTGAAAAAGCTTTTGATAGTGTCGACAGAGAATCTATTAGGACTGTAATGAGACATTATGGGATCCCCAATAAAATAATAACCATAATCAAGAACCTTTATGATGGTTTCACCTGCCAAGTAACCCACTGTGGCAAGCTGTCAGAGGAATTTCCAGTCACAACAGGAGTCAAACAGGGATGTCTTCTTTCACCACTACTGTTCCTTCTAGTACTGGATTGGGTCACAAAAGAAGCCTACTCTAACGCAGGGAAAGGAATCCAATGGACTCTCACACAAAAGCTGGAAGATCTGGAATTCGCTGATGACATAGCCCTATTATCACACAGACTACAGGATATGCAAGAAAAGGTCACAGCTTTAAGCGAAGTAGGAAAAAGAGTAGGCCTCAAAATAAACCATCAAAAAACTAAAGTACTTAAAGTAAACAATAAACAAATCGGAGACATAGTATTGGATTTTCAGACAATAGACCAAGTAGAAAATTTTATATACCTTGGGAGTGTAGTCAGTATATCAGGTGGAACAGATGAAGACATTAAACGCTGTATAAATCTAGCACGTCAGACATTTACACAGCTAAAACCAACCTGGAAATCTCCTTACATCTCAAACAAGACTAAACTAAGAATCTTTAACTCTAATGTCAAGGCTGTCCTACTGTATGGTTCTGAAACATGGAGAACAACTGAAGCCACAACAAAAAAAAATACAGACCTTCATCAACAGATGCCTGAGAAATATCCTAAAAATACACTGGTATGACAAAGTAGAAAACACCAAACTGTGGGAGATGAGTGGACAAAAAAATATAGAAGTGCAGATCTTAGAGAGGAAGTGGAGATGGATTGGTCACACCCTTAGAAAAGATACCAGCAACAGAGCTAGGCAGGCCTTAGAGTGGAACCCCCAGGGAACAAGACGCAGAGGAAGACCAAAAAGAACATGGCGACGCAGTGTACTTGAAGAAGCAGAGAAGACCGGGAAGAGCTGGGACACCATCAAAAAGCTAGCAAGAGACCGTGGAGAGTGGCGTGTTTTTGTCGAGGCCCTATGTTCCATGAGGAACTCAAAGGAGTGATGATGATGATGAATATACTGGGGCCTAGAAGTGAAGGTTGTAAGTAAGCATTGAAGAGTATATAATAAGAGAAATAGAAAAAAATCCTTGATTAAATTAACTAGATTTAGAACAATTTGAAGATAGAACTTTAAAAAGCAAAATGTTAATTATGCTAAGAGCCTTCAAATGTTAAAAGCGTTTAAAAATATAAAACAAGCTGTTGAAAGACTTCTGAAGATTCCAGCTCCCATGGTATCAACGAGGCGGCTCGGAAACATTTATTTTGTGGAAAGTGGATTTGCAAGCAACAGGTGAATATGGTCCCCATTGAGTTCAAACAAGCCACCACACTATTCCACAAAGAGGCTGCCATAAGCTAAGGGCAGGAAATTGCGCTTAACAAAAACAATAGGTAGAAATATTTCTAATCGCACAGACTTATTGTTAGTCTAGATCTATTACAAATTGAATTACATGACCGATCCAAACTAATTGATACAATTACACTTAATATAAGCTTGTTTTTTTTTTTAAAGTATTTTTACCTATTTTTCTTGTGTAATATTGTTTGTTACTTTACTTCTGAATTGTCTCCTAGTAAATTTACTCTTGGTATTACTCCAGTAATTGTAAACATTCATTTGTTAGAAACTAAACAGCTCTATTTTAGACCTGATCAACTTATAATGCTAAGATTAAATAGAATTTCAGTTGTATGTTCCTATTGGATTTCTAAAAATTTCTTTTAATAATTTTTAAGCTCTAATGATTTGTTTGATTTCTAAATTAATTCCATAATATGAATATAATATTATAATTCCAAGGTATTTTGAGCTTTGAGATATTGGTTTTGAATAATAAGGATAAGCAGTTTTCATTTGTTTTGGTTATCTCTATTAATAATAATAATAATAATAATAATAATAATAATCTTTATTGTCCGTATGGAAATTGGTCTTACAATTTGTGCATTACACCAAACAAAAACATTATAACTATAAGAAACCAAAGTGTACATTCACACCAGACTCACTCATAATTTACATGTGACAAAGTTTATACCAGATTGTTCTTATTTAATGATTTGATTGCCAGGGGAACAAAAGAGAGTTTGTGTCTGTTAGTCTTTGCTATCGGTGTCTTGTATCTCTTTTGTGATGGTAAAATCACAAAATCCTGACAAAAAGGGTGATTCTTTATTTCGAGGATCTTGTTAGCCTTTTTATAGATGTTTGTCTCAAACAACTGACTAAATGGGGTTTGTTTTTTGCCAATGATTTTACCAGCAGCATTTAGGATTCTATAAAGTTTATTTTTATTTTTAATGCTCAGATTGCCATACCAGGGAGTGATATTGAAACTTAAAATATTGCAGATATGAGCATGATAAAACATAGCCAAGGCCTTTTCGCTAACATTAAACGAGGACAGTTTTCTTAGTAATCATAATCTTTGCTGCCCTTTTTTGCTGATATAATCAGTATTTGCAGTAAAATTTAGTTTATTGTCTAGGATAGTACCAAGGTATTTAAAGGTTTGCACAATTTCAATAGTCTCTCCAGCTACAGAAACAACATCATTTTCCTTCTTTTCCCTACGAAAATCGATTATCATTTCTTTGGGGTTTTTTTACATTTAATAATAAAAAATTATCTTTACAGTATTTTTCAATGTGTTCTATTTCTTTGAAATACTCATTTACATCTGAGCTCTCTGAGAGCAGGGCAAGAAGAGCCGCATCATCAGCGAATTTTGTGAAGGAGCAAAAAGGACTATCAGATTGAAAATCATTGGTGTACAAAATGAACCACAATGGCGATGTCACAGCCCCCTGGGGCGCACCTGTGTTAACTATGCATTCATTTGAAATAACATTGTTTACCCTCTGAGATCTCTGGGTCAAAAATTCATTAGCCCATAGTATTATGTATGGACTAATCTTCAACACTTTCATCTTTTCAATCTCTCCCTAGATATAGCTTTTGTTTTTTAAACAGCAGTAGGTAGGAAACTACACATTTTGAAATTTCTTGCTTCTGATGTGTTGTGTAAAATTTTAGTCCAGAGTGATCTTCAGGTTCTGAATCTGAAATCACAAAAGTAGTAAAGCAAAAAACTATCTTGACTTGATATAAACATCAGTATATCTTTATTCTTTACTAAATGTTCTTTAAAAACAAATTCAAACATGTAAACACAAAATTTAAAAAATCATCAACAACTCAGTGACTTAAACAAAAAAAATTCAATTTACATTAACATTAGAAAATGAAATGTACCTTTAAAAACTTTACTTGTACAACAATAGTTTGAATGGAAGTTTTACTGCCAACTCTCAGACCTACACCTAAATAGAAAAAAAACAAACTTTGGCTCTATTTTAATTTCCTAAACATTTTTTGTTCATTTTAAGTTCACATGGCACTAAGAAGCTGCAACACATATCAATGCATCAGTAAAGCAGGAAAAAAAAAATCCCACACATTCTGGTCTTCATGCACCAGTTTATCAAGTAGCAATCAAATCAAAGGTGTAGAAAATAAAAATATTAATACAAGTTATTACTGTTATATTATATAAGGGTCTTTAGTTAGATGATGACCTGGAAGTAAAGAAAATGTTGCCTTAATGGTTTCAATAAAAACATGTAGATAGCTAACTATAGAACTAAGGAATAGTCTTATGTATTGTTACTATTTCTGGCTAGCTTAGACCACTGAGCTATGAATGTTTTTGTGGCAAAACCAAAGCTGTAAATATCAAGTTGTCACTCTAAATTAGTTAAGTCTGATAAAAAGAATTAGCGTATTGTTAAAGGGTTTAACATGTATAAATAAATGGATGGATTATAAGACCTCAGTCAGTCTTCCCTTGTTCAATTCATACAAAATGTGGTTTGATAGAGCACATTGGCATTAATAATTAATTAAATAATTCATCAACACAAATATTTATTTTAAATTTTCCTTACCTTTGGGCATGACAGTTGGAGGAGCATTCTTAGCCCAGGCAAACATTATTGAGGACTGACCATTTTTACACATTAGTGGACAGTTCCTGTTGAGTAGAGCAGAATAGAAACTTAACATCCACCAAACTTTTTTTTCTAAAGATTATTTCTTTTATATTTAAAACTTTTACATTATTCAAATAAGTCAGACTAAAAAAATAATAGTTGCTTTTAAAGTATGGAGAGCTCATTTCACAGATGAATTTGACATAAGCATTGCAATGGTTTGAAATGAACACAAAAGATTTGCAAGACCATCAATAGACTTTTTGATGTTTAGTTTTTATGAATAGTTTATGGAAGTCTCAAGGAAAAAAAAAGTGCCATTTAATAATGTCCACCACTTAGAAAGCCAACTATGTTCCAGTAGGGGGATTTATATTTATAAAAGAGAAATATTTCTTTAAAGACAAATAAAGGTAGACTAACTAGGAGAGAAAAAGACATCAAAGTATTAATACTAGTAGATAAATTTGAGCCAAAAAGAAAACAAAAAAATAATTAAACAGTAATGAAACACAAAATTATTAGTGGTTTAAGATCATGTCCATTTTTGTATAAACATTGTTGAAAACAAAGTTCTGTTGATTAATTGTACATTTTTGTTTGTATTATTATTTGTATTATTTGTATTAAAGAGTGTTGGTATTTTTGTAAGAGTGTTGGTATTTTAAATATCTAGAAAATTGCTCAAAATATTAAGAAGTCAATAAGCCTTTCAGTAAGTCTCTTTTACTGAGCTATGCCATTGAAAGAATCCTCTTAATGTCTCCAATGTATTCTGCTTCTCAAGAAGAAGACTCAACTCCAAGGTCTTTGTGTGCAAATAAATTACATCAAGTTCATCTTTTCTTAAAGGAGAAAGCTTCATTCTTTTATAAATTGCCTTTATATAGTGCTTGCAAAGCATGCTTAGTGCACTACTGTCAAATTTCTTGTATGGACAAAGGGGGGGGGGGGGAGAAGGTATTATGGAAGTTTTCATGCTGCCTTTAGGCAGTCAGCAAACACAAAGCTCAGTTGGGATTTAAGCAGACACTGCTAAGATATTAATCAATAAAATCCAACTGACCATTGTTTTGTTCTGGGGGATTTACTCCTATGGCTGCTTCTTCAAGAGCTGAATTGGGTGGAAGTGGAACACTAACATCTCTGGGAAAGTTATCTCCTGTCAGTGGTGTAAGATCATTGAATTTACAATCTCCTGATGAGTCAGCTACAGAAATATTTGTGTAGAACATGATGTAATAATTGCACATCTCATCATTGCCTGTTGACCTGCATCAGAAACTATCATCAGTAAGTGAACAACTCATCATTTCCTGTTGACCTGTACAAGATTAAAAGAAAAAAATGTTTTGAAAATCAACAATAATACAATTGAGAAAAAAAAAAGTGTTTACTTAAGGTTTAAAACTGAAAGAGTTTTATAATCATTATTTCTTTTCTTTACCGGATGTTTTGAGACTATCAGATATGGAATCAATTTAGACTGGTTGAAAAATGGAATAGTAAAATAGAGAAATTTGTGGAGTTCCCACTAAGATTAAAACTGTTCAAAGGGTTTGGATTTATATTTGTAAACTTGTGATAACTTTATTTTTAAAGAAGTATCATTGTGGGCCAATAGAATGTAGACAAATGAAACTCCTCTTTAAATACATGAGGCTTAGATGTAAAAAATGATCTAAAAAGGAAAACTTTTTAAACAATAATTTTTTGTTAATTTATAACCTAAAAAACTGCTATTGCAAAAAAAAAAAAAGCAGCAAATTAATATGTGGATTCATTTTTTTGTTTTTAGTTTCCAATTTTTTTTAGTGGTTTTTATGTTGAATATTTAAAAAAAAAAAAGCAACTTTGTATTTTAAGAATTATGACTAGAAAGTAATTCAACCTCATGTACTAGTTAAAGAAGTATCTTTCTTTGAACAAAAGCTATTCAATAATGATAATTATAATAATAATAATAATTTTATTTATAAAGCGCTGTTAACAAACAAAATGTAGGCTCAAGGCGCTGTAATAAGATTACAAACACAAACATGACAGCTAAAATGACAGTTAATCTAAAAAAGTTTTAAACATATAGGTCTTAATGTTCTTCTTAAAAGTGGTGTAGCATGTTGTCTGAGATCAATGGGGAGTGAGTTCCAAACCTTTGGTCCGTGAACTAAAAAAGCCCGCAGACCGTAGCTTTTGAGGGAGAAACGTGGCACTATTAAAAGCGTTGAGTCCATTGAGCGCAGGGCTCTCTGGGGGACATATGGAGTAATCAGTTCGCTAAGGTACAAGGGCATCTCGTTGTTATATATACACTGATGACAAAGTGTGGCGACCTTGTAATCGATTTTCGCTTTCACGGGAAGCCAATGGAGCGTGCGCAAGAGTGTAGTAGTAGAATCTTGTCTAATTTTTTAAGGACTATTCTAGTGGCGTAGTCAAGGCGGGAGAGTATGAATGCCACAGCTAGCGTTTTTGTTGACTCCGTTGTTAAACATGGTCGGATCTGGCCTAATCTGTGCAGCTGCAGATAAAGACCTTTGCAGAGCTGACTTATGTGTGGGTCGAAAAATAGTGTTGAGTCGAAGAAAACTCCAAGATTCCGCACTACATGGACAAAAGGAACATGGCAGTTCATGATAAAGAGAGAATCTGTGCTTTCAACTTTTGAGGCATTGTTCCTAGTGCCAATCTTAATTATTTCTGTCTTGTCTTCGTTCATCTTGAGTTTATTTTCAACCATCCAATCGCTCACCCTTGCAACGGTACCACTGATTTTCTCTGCCAGATGCGACACCTCTGAGGGTACTGATGAATCATATAACAGTGAGTCATTGGCAAAGAAATGGTATAAGATGCCGGTTGGCTGTATGACACCGCTGTAAGTTTACACTTGCAGACTTTTGTAAGTTTACACTTGCAGAAAATAAATCAAACTAATGCTGGTGTCACTAGTAGTGTCAATATTAGAACTAACTCACTTGTGGCCATTGGGGATTCCCTTTGCCTATTCATGATAAGTCCCATTGTATTGATAGCCTGTGATAACTTTGCCTAAGTTTAAAAAATATTTAAGTTTAAATATTTTTTATTTTGGAGTTTAATTGTTTTAGGTTAAAAAAAAAGATAATTTAAAAATTATGTTTTACCTAGTCCATGTGTAATAGACTAAAACAGCACGAGCTTCAATAAACACAATGTTTTTATTCGTCCATCTTTATGCTCTTTACTCCAGCCACTTGTTCTCTATACTCTGACTTCCTTTTACACAGTTCCTGACACACTGCTGTTCACTCAAGCATGTATACTCAAGGTCCACTGGTCATTTCATACACAGGCACACACACTGCACTACCAGGCAGGCAAAACACATACACTTACTATCACAATGAGCATGTGTTCTATATGCAAAGGGGAATATACTTTTCTCTTTTTGGAAAGCACAGCTGATATCTACAGGATATGCTACAATATGCTATAATATACAAAGAATAGCAAACAGTTTACATTTCTCAACAATTCCAAAAGCCCAGATATTAGGGCTCTTACATTTTATGGTCAATAAATAATTTTGAAAATTATGATTACTTCCCTTACATTTAATCATAGACATATCTCTCTTACAGTGCTATCACATACTTCTCTAACACTTAATTATATATCTCTCTTACAGTGCTATCACATACTTCTCTAACACTTAATCATATATCTCTCTTACAGTGCTATCACATACTTCTCTTACACTTAATCATATATCTCAATTACAGTTTCATCACATAGATCTGTTACACTTTATCATATATCTCTCTTACAGTGCTATCACATACTTCTCTTACACTTAATCATATATCTCTCTTACAGAGCTATCACATACTTCTCTTACATGGTTCTCTTATAATGTGCATGTCTGTTGAACTGTTACATTGTTACCATTAAATGTCAATACTTACATGACACTTGGGGTGGAATTTGAAACTAGCCAAAAGAAATATTCCAGCCACAAACTGAGGCCTAGAAGTTGGAGCAGAAAGAACGGTTGTAATAAGAGTGTTGACATTTCAATAGAAATGATTACACAAATTAAAATACAAGAGTAAGGGTTTAAAAACTTACTTCTGAAATGTGGTGTATATCTTAAGACCTGAATGATCAGTAGGCTCAGAATCTACATAAAATATTAAGAGTCAAAGTCACAACACTACAGGCTATATTAAGTAGATAGAAGGTAATTATAATAATAAGTCCAAAGATGAAGGAAGAATGCAGTATTTCATGAGACAGAAAGAAAGTGACATTCAAACACAATACAAAGTAGTTGAGTAGTAACATCAATCAACAATCTTTTAGTTAGGTGAACTTTTAGCTTTTGTAGCCATTGTGTAGTTATATAATATGAATATTTATCTAGTACTCCCAATTCCAAACAAGCTGCAGCAGTTTCAAGCCACAAGAGATTGAGGGAAAATCCTGAGAGGACTCTATAAAACTTAAGAACTAACTATGGTATTCTTTACAACAGTTTAAGTTATATTAGCATGACAGGTGCTGGACTTGGTTGATACAAGCTATTTAGGATGTAGTAACAAATTTGTACAAGTGCTTCTTCTTCCTAGTGCCATTAGAGAATGGAATGGGCTGCTTGAATCAGCCAGGAAAACCAATGACTTGGCAGAGTTTAAGCCATTGATTAACATGCATGACTAAATTTACACATAAAATGCATTGGATTCTTCAACTTCAACTTGTTTCTTCAACTGAATTGAGATAAGCATTTCTCAGAATAACACTTGCAAATTCAGAAGAGAGACAGTGAGCTATGAGATCTGTTTAGATCTCCTGTCTTAGAATGAGTCAGGCATGCATATTACAGTAATATATTAACATTGTCAACACAAAGTAACAGTGTGACTGACTTACAAATATAATATTCCTCATCTTCAACAGGATAAGCTGTACATAAGTAGGCATCAGGCTATAGGGAAAATTTTTTTAAACAAATTTAAACTATGCAAACAATATTGGAATGTGAAGGTCACATGACTTTTATTATTATTATTATAAAAAATTATTTTGTTTTTGCAAGAAAATAAATCAGTATAGAATAACAATCATCATGTTTTATTTATTATTATCTATATATAGTTATAACCCTGCCATGCACACCACCATTCAAGTAGTGCAGTAGGTGTGCACTGTTAGAGACTAGACTGAGAAGGAATGTTGACATTGAAAAGAAGAGAACCAAGTCCCCGCCCCCCTCCCTCCCCAAGTCTAGGGCTGATGAACAACCTATGCTCAAGACATATTGTTATTATGTGTTTGTGATGTCCTGTGAATTAACATGTGAGCAGGTCAGGAGGCGCAAGAGAGACCTTTTCTCTCTGCTCAACATTAAATTTTATAACAGTAGGCAGATGTTAGCGCTACTGGGTGGGCTCAATCTGTGCACCTCGGTCTGCGACCAAGGGGCTAGAGTCGCCTAAGTAACCAGACAACTAGACTACACTAAACTAACTAAATTTAAAATAAAAGCAAGAACAAAAACTTTACTTGAAATACTAAAAATAAAACGATACTTTATTTACATGAAAAATAAATCAATAATAAAATATAATATATATACACTAACCACTACAACTGAACCCAGAAATTAACTAAAACCCTCTAAATCTACGCCACTACCAAACACCAACAAACTAACCAAACCAACTATCTACAAACTGATAAAACCAACTATCTAACTAAATCACTACAACTACTGTGTACTATACTAGACCTAGATACTAGATCTACTAGACACAAACACACTACAATAAACTAGTCTAGATCTACAATATTCTACTACTACAACCAACCCATAACACTAACACTAAAACAAGAACACCTTAGTTAGGCTTAGTACCTTAGCCTTACTATTAATAATAGTATTACTTCACTAAGACTAAGAACAAACTAAAGTTACAGTATAAGCCACTAAGCCGACTAAATCCTTTTCTTTTCCTGACAATCCATTCAGATCAGATCTAGTCAATTCTAGTCTAGCTAGATCAGATAATTAGATCGATCTTATATTATAAGAATATTAGACTGTCTAGTCTATATAGATGTAGAATCTAGGTCTACCATCTAGATCTAACAGTGAGTAGGCCTAGTCTAACCTGTTTCTAAGAAAAAGAAAAGGATTTTTAAAAATACGTTTAAATCATAGCATGATAGTAATGGCTACTATAGAATGAGATCTAGATCTATATAATCTAGATCTACGTATAGATTATAGTCTATATTAAGTATATAGATCTAGATAATCCCGCCCTCCCCTAGGCATTCGAGGACACATCAGTTTACCTGGTTGACCTAAAAACAAAACATGCGCTGATCTAACTTACTCTAAGTCCTAAGTATCTTTAATCTATGTAGTCTATTATCTCTATAGTCTATATATAACACAGTCTGACAAAAGAAAAAGGCCCCAAAGTCAGTACTGAATATTTTTTCCGGGGAAGGGGCTAAAAAGCTATGATAGCTTGTGAACTGTGTTACCTATACATCTAGATTCTAGATAAATTCCGCCTTCTCCAAGCCACCTAGTTGACCAAAAAAAAAAACGTATCTTAGAGCACGCTCAGTGTCTGTTGCACACACACATACAAAAAGCATCAACGTACTAGCATGCTTAGTGTGTGACCTAATTAACGGCTTGACCGATCAATAATTGGCTCCTCCCCCTTTTCTCTCATCATTGTTGTCAATAAAACTAGAGCAATGTTTTGGGGCTGTGTAGATGGCCTGGTATACACCTGTGTGTTGTGCTATTAATGAACTTTTTCTAATGTGTGTTGGTCTGATGGCTGTGATTGGATTGAGTCTTGAGATTTGTTACTTGATAGTATCTTCCCCTCACCCAAAGAAATTTTAAAATACCATATCTACATTCTATATCTCCCCCTTTCTATTTATTTTAAACTAATTTAAAAAGAGAGAACTATAGTATTTGGATATAATTACTATTATATTGATTATAAAATAAATACTAGATTCATTATTAATTTATTAACATAAAAAACGAGACCTATTGTTATAGCGATAAAACGATTGGTCTTTTTTAAACCTCTATGCGTCATGCATTTATTCTGCAACCCATTCCATGCTCTATCACTAGGGAAGCTGGAGCATTTGTAGAAATTTGGCCTAGGAATGTGCCTCTATTGTATCTAGATATAATCTACTGTAAGGTGTAGTGATTTGAAGTAATGAGCAATGATGATTTGAATATGATCACCTAAAATTTTGGCCGCAAATAATAGACATTAACAACTACACGTGCTTCTAGAGTCTGCCTAACTTGAAAGCCTAGGAAGATTTGATTGGTTAGTCTGTGAAACACGCCTTCCGATTTAGCAAAAACATCACAAGGTGTTCTGTGCATTTTAACCGTGACCTCCGTGTATGTCGAAGGCGCCGTTTTAACGCGGAATACGGCAACTTCTTACTCCGCCCCACTGTGTAGTCAACTGTGCTGGTAGGAGGTGCTAACAAAGGGGAAATGCGTGGTCTTTTTTTCAGGACGCAAGTTTTTTTTTAATGCGTATTTTATTTTTTAAATCAGTTATAATTATACAGTTTAATAATAAATAATTATCTTATAGTCAATATTAGAGCGGTATTATTAATAGCTTATATTAGAATAGTCACAAGTAGATCTGAAATTTACAAAAATCCTACACACACGTAACTGGTGCACGCTAGATCCATTTTTCAAAAATAGGGCGGGGTAAGACACATTTGACCTGTGTAAAAGTGTTGGCCTCATTCAGTCGTACAACGACTAACGTTAATCTCGCAGAACACTTTTTCGTGTATATAACTGTAGAGCCCTATTGTAGTCCACATTTTACGCATTAACAGGTGGCCTATTTCGCTTTATTGGTCTATCTAGATGAGCAGGACATTTTTCGTATGGCACTCTTTTCTTCCAGAGCTGAGGCCCGTGATTTTTCACTGTCCATACATTTCTTGGTCACCATCTCTCTCCGCGTAGTGTTCTAGGGCTATGTCTTCCCAGTATCAATGTTCACTGTTTTGAGGTCCCGTTTTATCTTATCTTATATAATAATACAGACGTTACTTCAAAAAAGATGATTACTTCATACACGTCATGCATTTAGTCATGCATATTAACCAATGACCTAAATTCTGCCAAGTCACTGGTTTTCCTGACTAGGTCAGGCAACCGTTTTATTACACCCAGATCTAGATTTTTCATTGACAGATGTGTTATTTGATCGCTAGACAACTCAACGCTATTAGTATTACGCACAAGGAAAAATACAAGGCAGTCTTTTCATCATATATAGCAACTAGTCGACGTATCGAGACATCGACTATACAAGCTAGGTCTATCTGACCAAACCAACACACTAATGGTTTACTGTCCAACTTTTAGTGTTCAGTCTAGGGCAGAGAGAGGGGGGGATGTGAATGAAAGTGTTACATTTTTTTCCCTAGGGTTGATTACCCGAATGCTCTGATAAAACAAAAAATTACAACACACTAGCTATTGCAAACACGAAACATTCAAATTGCTGCAGTTAAAGTACACAGAGCATCGAAGCAGTAAAAGGGATGACTATTGATATAAAGTAGCTAATTGGACTACTGTCAGTTTATCAATCAGGGCTGCATGTTGTATTTGAGAAATATCACTATTTTTATGTTTCTGGCTTAGCTTAAGCCTTCGCTCACTGATTGTCAATGTACATTGAAAATACACTTCCACTGGCAGTAAGCCTATTTATGGCAGGAAGGGTTAGGTTTCAGCAATCAACTCAAGAAAACATTAAGATAGGCTGAATTGATATAAGCTATGTAAGAACACTTACAGTTACAAATGATGATACATAAAGTAAGCTTAAAATAGTTTCTCAATTTTTTGAGATGACAAAATAGTTTTAATCGACTTTGATTTGTTTTGCCTTAAAAAAAAGTGGTTTATTGTGCTGTTATTCATAGTATGCGAATAGTAGAATATATATATGCATCTGTTTGGAACCCCTCAACTCAAAGAAAGTGACCAAACTGTAACAGACACAAAATAGAGCAGCGAGATTCATAGCAAACGAATATTCTTATTTGATTAGACACCTTTTGTAAAATCACTAAATTTAGAAACCTTTAGGATAGAAGACTTAAAAGTAAGTGCTTTCCTTGTGCTATTAGAGCATTGAATGGGTTATTTGAGTCAGTCAGGAAAACCAATGACTTGGCAGAATTTAAGTCATAGGATAACATGCATGACTAGATTGACACGCGTAAGATGTAATCATCATCTTTTTTTTTTTTTGAAGTGATGTCAGTAATTTATAAGATGAGAATCAATGCCATCGTCAGAATCTTTTGCTCTCTTTGTAATGCAAATAATTGTCGAATTCATGTCTCGTGTCAATAATGTACTATAATAGAACAATAAGCATTTCACAATGAAGGAATCATGGCTTTTTTTTTAATTAAAAAAAATAGGTGCCGGTACTCAGTGATTGATTGCCTAACTTTTAACTACTAATAAATTAATAATATAGATCTACGTTAAAATACAAGAAAAGTAATAATTTTTCCCCCACATTCCAAAAAGGTGCCGGTACTCCGTAGCGATGCCTTCCGTTACAAAAAAAGCCCTGCGTATATAGATCTATATTGTTATGTCTCTACTACTGTTCAGGCTCTCTTCTAACTGCACCTTACGACACAACGAACTTAAAGAACCTCACAACTCAGTGCTCCAAAGTATCAGTCAGTTTAATGTCAAATACATCGCAATTGGCAACAACATTAACACTGTCTTTACAAAAACTGTGGCTGCCTGGTCGTGCGGTTTGCGTACTGGACTGTCGTTCGGATTTATCGATGGTCGAGGGTTCAAATCCTGCCCGCTCCCATCCCCCGTCGTCCTGCGGGAGGTTTGGACTAGGAAGTAAACTATCTTCAACTCTGAAGGAACATCCGAAACATGTAAAACATTTTACATTTTACAAAAACCTAGTCTTGTTACGCCTGACTTCACACACCATGCTGGTTCTCGCCTCGTACTGGTCACATTGCGAGGTAACGTGAAGTCAAGTCTTTCTAACACACTCGCTCTTATATAGTGTCTCTACTGGCCTACTCGAACCTTCTTGACCACTCCAGTTGATCACTTTCGCCGTGACTTGCGTGCGTAATATTTACACACAGGTCGTTGCCGAACTGGCGAGTACTGTCACTGGTCACAGTTGACCGCTCTTCCAGCGCTGGACAGTGGCGATTTGGGTAGGCTAAAAATACACAGCACTACCTCCATCTGTGTCACCACCAGGTTTACAACAATATATTTATTGCTTTATATAGGCCTATACATAGAAAGAGAGACATAGACATTTATACAGTATTATTATTTTTTCATTATTTGTAAGTTGTCTTTTTTATATTGACTTAGGCCAACATTTTTTAATAGATCTTTTCATGAAGTTGGATGTTCATGTCATTTCTTTTTTAGCTTCTAAGAAAAAGAATCTTACCTTTGCGTAATAAATAATCCAAACTTTGCCTGTAATACCCGTATGATTATAATAATCCAATCTGTTGAAGAATCTAATTATTCCAATATCTGAACTTCACTGAAGCACATTTCTATACAAAAAGTAAATGATCGAAAAGAAATAAGTGCGCGCATGAACTGCAATAACACGTCTGCTTTCACTAAAAATAGGTCAAACTTTTTTTTCCGTGTCTGAAACAATTCATGTAAAAATCAAACTAACACATTAAGAAACCCGGTCAATACAATGTTTGGTATCTCTTGCATGAATGACCTTTATTGTAAATTTACTATAAATATAGAATCTACTACCAAAAACTACTGCTACTAGAATCTACTACCAAAACATCTGGCACAGTGAGTACGCGATGCCGTGTGTAGGATACTATCTTGGATCGGATGCCTTCCAAGTTACTATTTTGAACCAATAGCACGAGTCTCAAAAGAGTCAAATCAGATACAATGGTGACATATCAGCTTATTTCTCTGTAAAGAATGGCGTGAAGCATGGCTGTATACTTGCTCCAAAGTCTCCAACCATCTTTCATCTTACCAAAAGATTGCCTTTGGCATATGGTCGTCCCCAGTACGATATACGTGCCCTGCCCAGCGTCGCTGTCAAACTATTATAAGCAATCCCTCTATCATGTCCATACCGCATTCACAAGAACAATACTGCTCTTGTCAGCGTATGTTCCGGGAAGAGCGCAGAAGTCATTGGGAAAAGCGTTCAAGAAGTATCTGCTTTCTGTATAGTACCCATTTCTCCGATCTTTATAGAAGAGTTGGGAGAACCACTTCTTGATAGACACTGATCTTTGTAGGCAGCCAGGGCGATTTATTCCATTTCCGCCACACTCTCGCTTGGAGGCGTCCAAAAACAAACAAAACATTGAAAAGGATTATTTTTTAAAAGACATAGTAAAATAAATGAAAATGTATAATGATTCAAATACATTGAGCACCAAAATGTCCGGTGTCACAACGTTCTGCTTCGCACGAGCCGAGGAATAACACTAACAATGAAACTGCAGTAAAACACACACACACACAGATGACGGGGGTAGGGCATTTTCTTGAAAAAGCAGCAAGCTGAAAATTATCGTTACAGCAATACCTAACAGACTTGAATCCGCAAATTGGGTATTGGCCAGGGATTCCCCGGCATTTTGAGAAGTGGCCGACCAAAGTAGAATAAACACTTTTAGTTACAAGTGCATTGAGTAATGACCACACACCTGAACTGGCCAGTTTTAATTTTGGCCGAGTTGTGAGGTCCTTTACAGCTGGTACGCTAAGTTTTTTTTTTTTTTTTACTGTTTTTGTTCAGTCCCTCCTAAATTTCGTGACATTTTGTTTTCCTATTCGCTGCTTCGCTTTTTTGTTTAGTATCATACATTTTTACTTGCTATATCTAGATTCTATATCTCTATTTATTAATTCTAAATCTAGACTTTTCTAATTTGATTATTATTATAATAAATGATTCTTAAAATGCAATCTATAGACTTGTAAACAAATTTCAACTATCTTCACGCATAAACAATTGTTTTTAAAGAACTACACTTAGTCTAATGGACCGTTGGGGCACCATAAAAGATTCGTCGAACGTCTTTCTCCATTCCTCTCTGTCTTTTGCCTAGATTAGGTATTTAGTAGAATCTAGGCTTATATCTATTTTCTAGAGTATGACTCATGTTGTACTGACTAAAAACTGACTTGAACTTTTTTTGTTTAGTATCCTACATTTCACTTGCTGGTCTTGCTAGATCTAGATTCTATATCTCTATTTAATAATTCTAAATCTAGACTTTTCTAATCTGATTATTATTACATGATTCTTAAAATGCAATCTATAGACTTGTAAAAATTTCAACACTCTTCACGCATAAACAATAGATTTTTAAAGAACATTATATTTAGATGTTTACTTTCAGACAATTGAATTATTTCTTTTATTAACATTTTATATTTCTTTTTCTTGATTGCAGCCCTGTTTTGAATACAACTAGATCAACAACTTCTGAAACTCCAATAATACTACCTGCAAGTGCTGCTGAAAGAAAAATAACCCTAACAGCCTTTAAATTTACTACATAGATTCTAATGCTGACAACATCAATTAGATCTAGATGCTGCCTAAAGATTTCATGTCTGTGGCATTTTACCTCTCTGAGAAAAGATCTTTTCCCTTTGCAACTTCTGGTGTGGTTAAAGAGGCCAATTGATACACAGCTGTGGTCACATGTAATCACCAGCAACCATTGCATTGTCACCTTTCTGCTGTTGTGTATGGCATCTGCAATCGGAGACCCTTCCTTTATGCTCTCTCTCCATGTGGATCTATCCTGTGCCACCTTTTTCCCAGCCGCTAGTGTCGATTTTGAAGATGCACACTATGATAAACTCAATGCAGTTGACTACAATAATCTCCATGACCACATTGTTTCAACAAGAACCTGTGTGCATCACACATTGTAAGGGTCGCAATTGAAAAAAAAATATTTGTAAGC
Source organism: Biomphalaria glabrata (assembly GCF_947242115.1). Taxonomy (NCBI): domain Eukaryota; kingdom Metazoa; phylum Mollusca; class Gastropoda; family Planorbidae; genus Biomphalaria; species Biomphalaria glabrata. The sequence goes on from NC_074719.1 coordinate 678,451, forward strand.
TATGTGCCAAAAATGCTCCTAATATTCAATGATGAGCTCTGACCAGGATAACAATCACACATTGTGTCCGGATGGCACTACATCTGGGTATCACTTCAAAATATCATAGCACGAGAGCAGCCATAACAAAAAGTACAACCAGACCATTACTATTATTATGGATACAGTGATGGTCAATACTTTGTGTTTTCAATAATAGTTTAATTGCTTTTTAGTTAGTTACAATGCTATTAATATTAAAAGGTATTTTTTATCATTTTTGTTTTTTATATTAGAGATAATGGTAGGCCATTATTTGCTACTAGTAGATTATGTAATTTGTTGAATGCTATTAAAGAGCTTCCATATAAAATATGTCTTAACATAATTCTTTAGTTTTTATTTCATAACACTATTACTACTATTAATAATAACACCTAAAAAACAAACTATCTACATTGGATTCTAAAAAAAATAAATTATACTCGCTATAGCTTTAAAAATATTTTACTTAGTTTTTTTTTTTTACAGTGACCAATTAAGGTGTAAAATAATATACAATACAGTACTAAAAAAGACATTGTCATCTTGGCGTAAGTAGGACTGGTTCATTGAAGTATGTCATTACTGCTAACTGTTGATCATTGTGCAGGCCATATGACACCCTGCTTATTAACTAAAGTGTGCTTCAAGATTCTGCAGGCTTTTCAGGACTTTGCTTATTTATCGTGCAATAGTAGATCATTAGCGGAACTAAGAACACTGATCTGGAAGCAGTCAGAAACTTGTTCTATATCAGCAGCATGTACATTCCTTTGATCTAAAAAAAAATAATGATAAAATGAAAATAAAAATTACATTTTAAAATGCAAAATATAAAAAGTATAATGCAGAAGTTAAATAAATATAAATGATGGTATTCATATCTTTTGTCCACTTCCCCATTAATGTTTAGTCAGCTACCCTTATGAAACTTTAAACTGCATCCTCTTTGAATGCCATCTACAAGACAAAGATGATAGTGCCTAACATTTGGTTTGGCAGTTTTTTGGATAGCAGTCAATCTTGGTACTGATGCCAAGGTGGCTGGCTGATGACATTTCTCATCATAAACTATTAGCTGGTTCAACATTGTTTTTTTTTAAATACATTGACAAAGTTTAGTTTGTCTTTCCATTTTTCTCTTTTCTAGAAGTCACCATATTTTTATATTTCTATAAGTATGAGGGGAGAGGCTTCTGCCAATGACAGATCTTTTTGGAGACAGCTTGCTACCCAATGTGCCAGAGGGGGGAGGATCTAAGTCTAAAAGTATGTCCCTTGTGTCGGTGGGCTGAAATCAATCACAACTGAAATTTAATGTCTAGCTTTGTTTAAAAAACAAATTATTTCATATAAAACTTTTGAGGAGTACACATAACACTTTCTGTCAACATTGTCTAGCAAGAGTGTCATGTGCAAAGCACAATGACCTGCCACCTTTACTTTCAACAACAAATGTCAGGTACGTATTAGGGCTAGGGGTCATTCTAGAAATTCCATCCCAGTCTTCGAACCCAAGACCCTTAGATTCAGAAACCAAGCCCTTTAACAATCAGCCAACCTTTTGAGAAGAATACTGAAATTATTACAGTATAAACCTTATTCATTGAGCCAAAATATCAAACTACAGCCTATGGGAAACAAAAAAGTAAAGAGATATAGAACAAGAAATCAAATGATGCACATGGGGATGCATTGGGCACACACTGAGAAGAACAGTAGACAACATTGCAAGACTGGACTGGAACCCAGAGAGGAAGAGAAAGTCTGGTAGACCCATGCAAACTGTCACGGATGAATGTGTGTATGTATGTATAATCTAGTTTATGTGTTTGATCTAGTGGTTTCATTGTTTTATTTCGTTAACTAGAATTGAACCAGGGACAGCTAGACGTATTGAGAACTAAGGTAGATTCTATAGAGTTATTATTATAAATATAATAAGGAATCTGTGACATATTTGGAGGCTCGTTTATCTAGTTACTTGACTTAGTCTTGGAAGACATTAGGCAGAACTGCGGTTCGCCATTGTTAAAAGGTCAAGGACAAAGAAGGCTGTGAAGTCGTGAAGAGTGTGCGCTCATGTGCAATGGCGGGAAAAAAAACTAAGTCAATCAGCCGAGACGAAACCAGGTCAAACACAGTGATAAAACTATTTGTGTTGTGTATATTGTATGCTAGAGATATAAACAAAATGTCAGAGAGATTAACACAGTTAATAGCTGCTGGAAAAGAGATGGGATTGTGTGGGACAGCTCTACAGGAGTGGGTGAAAGAAAGAGAAGTCAAGCTGGAAAAGAAAGAAAAAGAAAGAGAAGACAGAGAGCATGAAGAACGTGTTAAAGAGAGAGAAGAAAGAGATAAAGAAAGAGAGGTGGTGGAGAGAGCTTAAGAGAAAGAAGCTGAGGTAGAAATACACAGATTGAGAGTAAGAGAGTTGGAGCTTAGGGAGACGAAAGGAGAACTTAAAGAGCATATAAAACCTGTATGGAAACCAAAGTTGCCACCTTTTAATGAGAATGTGGATCAAATGGATGCATATTTGGCAAGATTTGAAGTACATGCTCAAGCTACAGAAATACCTAAAACTCTGTGGGGAAGTCATCTATACACATTGTCACAGGGAAAGGCACTGCAAGCTTGTATCAACTTTTCTAAGAAAGATTTAGAGGAATATGACAAGGTGAAAGAAGTATTAATGAAAAGATACAATTTGACAGATGATGGGTATAGAGAGAAGTTCCATAAAGCTAAACCAGAGAGAAACCAGCCATTTCATGAATTTGTTGAGGACATTAGAAGATACTTAATGCGTTGGGTAGAATTGTCTAATACTAAAAAGACATTCGAAGGTCTCATTGATCTTTTCATCAGAGACAAGATCCTCACATTTTGCAATCCTCAGTTAGTGGCTTTTCTACATGAAAGGAAACCGAAAGATGTGCCAACAGCAGTCAAGTTGTGTCAGCACTATATTACTGCACATCCAGAGAAGACAATTTGCTGCAAAGACTAATGATAACAGAAGTCGATTTAAACAAGAATGGAGACAGGACCGTCTGCAGAAAAGAAGTGTTGGTGAAAAAAGAAAATGTTTTAAGTGTTTCAAAACGGGTCATTTAGCAGTCCAATGTAGAAACAAAAGCCCCTTAAGACGAAATGAGACTATGGGTTCAAGCAGAAGTCAGGAGTTTAAAACCAGCAACAGGGGAAGACCAACTGGACATCCATACAATGCGTCAGTTTGCATAGACTATCAACATGGTGAACAACTCCATGAATCTGATCAGATCCAGATGGCTGGAGCTGTAACTTGTGACGCCGGGAAATTAAAAATGTATCCTGGATTCGTTGGGAAGAAATCTATTTGGGTCTTGAGAGACACAGGAGCGACCACAATTGGAGTGAAGAGACTACATGTGCACCCTCACCAGTTGACGGGTAAGAAAGTCTAATGTATGACATTTGGAGGAACAATTGAAGAATATCCCACAGCTGTCATTGACATTGATACGCCATTTTTATCTGGAAAAGTTGAAGCATGTGTGTTGGAGAGGCCTGCAGCTGACTTGATTCTAGGAAACGTGACTGGCATAACTGAGCCTACCATCACAGATATCTACAAGTGGCAAAGGTGAGCAATGTCAGAAGTTACTATTGCGGTAACTAGATCTCAATCTGGTGTAATAGAAAACATGGGACAACCGATCCTACATAGATTGAACAGCCAGAATCAGAATTAACATCCAGTTATGCATTGAAACAAAAGGAGGACCAAACATTGGTTAAACTTTTTGAATTGGCAAAGCGTCCCACCAGTAAATTTAAAGTGAAAAATGGACTTCTGATGAGACAAGATAACAAAGAGAAACTACAGCTAGTCATCCCTGCCGCCGAAAGATAAAGAATTTTGGAGTTAGGTCATGACTCACCTTTTGTGGGTCATATGGGGACAGCACGAACAAAGATACAGCACAGTAGAAAGAGAGTGCTTGGCAGTTGTTTGGGCAGTAACCAAGTTGGCCAGATATCTATTGGGCAGAACATTCGTACTGCGCACAGATCACGCACCCTTACGCTGTTTAAACACAAGTCGGTGAATTCCAGGGTAACTCGCTGGGCCCCTGATGCTTCAGGACTTTCAGTTCGAAGTGCAGCATATTCCAGGTAAAGGAAACGTCATAGCAGACATTCTGCCACCAGGACTTTCAGTTCGAAGTGCAGCATATTCCAGGTAAAGGAAACGTCATAGCAGACATTCTGCCACGCTTAACATAGATATAAGCCTACGTGGCTTCTCACAAGCATGTGTTGCTTCAACGAAGACTTTGTGTCTTCAACAGTTTAGACTTTGTTGCTTGATGGTAGACTTTCTGTCTACAACTAAGACTTTGTGTCTTCATCTTTAAAGACTGTGTGTCTTCATCTTTTAAGACTGTGTGTCTTCAGCTTTTAAGACTGTGTGTCTTCATCTTTTAAGACTGTGTGTCTTCATCTTCTAAGACTGTGTGTCTTAACTATAGACTGTGTGCCTATTACATTGCAGTGTGTGTGACTACATTAAAGTCTGTGTGACTACATTAAAGTCTGTGTGACTATGTTCAAGTTTGTTTGGATACATAAACGCCTGTGTGGCATATTCAGAGCATTTGTGGCGTATCGAACAAACATTTTTGTTGTATTGTGGTGTAATGTTTGATATTTGTTTTATAATCATTTTATTTAGTAATCTTTGTAAAAATCGATTATAATTTTAGGAGGGGCGAGATGTCATGGATGAATGTGTTTATGTATGTATAATCTATTTTTACAATCTGCGCGAATGACTGGAAGTGTGTTGGTTGTTAGACAGAGACCAGCGTGTGTGATATGCAGTAAAGCTGATTAAAGTTTATGTGTTTGATCTAGTGCTTTCATTGTTTTATTTCGTTAACTAGAACTGAACCAGGGACACCTAGACGAATCGAGAACTAAGGTAGATTCTATAGAGTTATTATTATAAATATAATAAGGAATCTGTGACACAAACATAGATCAAACCTGCAGACCAAGAAGGAAAGTTGGCAGGATGGAAATGGATGGGGAATAGCCCAGAACAGAGTCAAAATGTAAAGCACTGATACGGATCTATCTAATTTATGTTGCCTTTTTTTTTTTTAATTATGCATTCATTCAAAGATAGAAAGTTCTATTTAAAATAGCTATACCATAACCGTAGGCCACAGAAACAGAGATGACTTTACATCATTTGCCCTTTGGACCACAAGGTCTGAAAGGGAAACTATATCATAATGCTTTAAAAAATCTACTTGCCATGAGGAAGAATAAGAACAGGCCATCTTTGCTGTAGTTCTTTGTTTTCTATCTGTTCCTAAAATATGGTTTCATTAAACTGTGTGCAGCTCCTAATTCTTGATCACCAGGAAATTCTCTGCATCATTATCTGAAAAACATTTACAATTAATGACCTAGACAAAGAAGATTAGTGTAGACACTGGAACTGAAAGCTATTTTTTAATTAGTTTAATCAAATTAGTACTTAAAAAGAAAGTTTTAGTACAAAAAAAATAAATAAATTAGAAAGTTAACTTAATTTCCTGAATTAACCTGTAAGTTTTAGCTAACCTATTATGTATTATCATATTAACCTATCCCTTAGTTATTGGACCATTGGGGCACCACACAAGATCTGTTGGCCATATTTTCCATTCCTGTTTGTAATATTATCCAAAAGAAAAAAAATTTGATGTAGACTTTAAGTTTTGCCTGTAACTCATAGGAGATTATTTCATTAGTCTGTATGCTGATCTAATTTAGAGAACTTGGTCTGCATCTTGATCAGAACGATTGTTTATGAGATAATGAAGGGATTCAGCTGACAAATAAAAGATAATGTGTTTAAAGTCTTAGTGATAGGGGAATTCTTGTGTGTATTAGCTTTCGTAACAGTATTTTTTATATGACAGAGTTGTTAGCCCTGTGCATAACCATCTGGGGGGCTGCCCCTTTCAGCTCTCTGGATAGCTGCCTTTATTTTCGGGTAAGGTGCCCTAGCCTTTGTGGATCCCTCCACTTCCTGCAAGGCAGCAGGTTTGATTTTGGTCCACCCCGGGTATTTTATTTCCCCGGTACCCACCATATCTGGAGGGCATTCCCCTATCCGCCACCTGGGGAGGCGCTCGATGGGAGATCAAAAACTCCACAATGGAAAACGACCTAGGCCTGGAAAAGGACATGATTTTTGTTTTGCGACATGGAACGTGCTAAGCCTTTATAGAGCAGGTGCGCTAGCCCAACTTACTGAAGTGTTAAAGAAATATAGGATACCGCTTGTAGCTCTACAGGAAATCAGGTGGAAAGACTCTGACATTCTCAGAACCAAGGAGTATACTATATTTTATAGTGGTGGAAGCACTAACAACTTAGGTACAGGTTTTGCTGTTAAAAAGGAAATGGTAGGTAATGTCATTGGATTTAAACCTGTAAGTGACAGACTCTGCTCACTGCGTTTGAAAGGAAAATTCTTCAACATATCATTTATCATTGTTCATGCCCCTACTGAAGATGCAGATGATAACACAAAAGAAGCCTTCTATGATGGACTGGAAAGAATTTATGATGAAGCACCAAAGCATGACATCAAAATAGTACTAGGAGATTTCAATGCAAAAATTGGAAAGGAACCAGCATTCAGACCAATAATTGGCAAAGAAAGCTTACATGAAGAGACCAACAATAATGGCATAAGATTAGTGGATTTTGCATCAGGAAAAGGAATGTCTATCAGCAGCACAAAATTCCAACATAAGAATATTCACAAGGTTACCTGGATCTCACCTGATAGCAACACCCAGAATCAAATAGATCATGTATTCATAGATAAGAATCATGGATCAGACATACTAGATGTTAGAAGTTTCAGAGGAGCCAATGCTGGCTCAGACCACCTACTAGTAAAAGCTAAACTTAGACAAAGAATAAGTACCATACACAATTACCAAAGAAAGAGAGCACAGCAATATGATAGTCAAAAACTCACAAAGGATCCACTTGTTGCAGAAACTTATAGAATGGCACTCCAAACGCAACTGACAACATTAGAAAAGGACAGCGAAAATAACATAAATGAGCATTGGGAAATAATAAAGCATGCTATATTACAGAAAACAGCAGGGTCTTTGAGAGATGGGCTGAATACTTTGAGGAGATCCTAAATACCACTGAAGATGGAGATAATGGAGAATATAAACTGCCACATGGGGGACCAGATCCCTTAGTGAACCCTCCAACACTCATTGAAACATCAGAAATAATTAGGACCATGAAGAATCACAAAGCACCAGGAGAGGACCAAATCACAGCAGAACTAATTAAATATGGAGGGAAAGACTTACATTCCCAAATACACAGACTAATATCAAGAATTTGGGAAGAAGAAGTAATACCAACAGAATGGGAAACGGCTCTTATAACCCCAATACACAAAAAAGGATCCAAGTTAAAGTGCTGTAATTACAGAGGAATCTCTCTACTAAATGTGACTTATAAGATACTGTCTAGGCTTATAACTAAGAGACTTGGAAAATATTCAGAAGAAATCTTAGGTGACTACCAATGTGGTTTCAGACCCAACAAATCCACAACCGACCACATCTTCACACTAAGATGTATACTAGAAAAATGCCATGAATACAACATACCAATCCACCAACTCTTTATAGACTATAAAATGACTTATGACAGTATCAGAAGGAAATACCTATAAGACACTCTACAGGATTTTGGAATACCCAACAAGCTGACAAGACTTATACATATGACATTAAACAACTCAAAAAGCAAAGTCATAATACAAGGAGAAGACTCACTGGAATTTAGGATTAAACAAGGATTAAGACAAGGAGACGCACTTTCCTGCATGCTTTTCAATTTAACACTGGAGAGAGTTATAGGAAATATACACATAAACACAAGGGGAACTATTACTAACTACTTCAGGAGAGAAAACACCGGTCCACAACCAACAATTTCTACAATACCTTGCTTATGCCGATGACATTGCCTTATTGGGTAAAGAAACCTCTGACATGGCTAGAGCCTTCATACAACTAGAAGAAGCATCTCGACCAGCAGGACTTGAGGTCAATGACAGTAAAACCAAGTACATTACAATGACAAGAGACAATCAAACAGAGGGACAAAATATCAAAATCAAACACCACGAATTTGAAAACGTCCAAACTTTCAAATATCTAGGAAGTACTATTAATTTCAAAAATGACCTACTAACAGAAATAAAGGAAAGAATAGCAGGAGGCAACAGGGCATTTTATAGCACCCACCATTTACTTAAGAGCAAAACGATTTCAAGGAAAACCAAGAAAATAATATACAAAACTATAATAAGACCAGCAGCAATGTATGAAAGTGAGTCCTGGACACTGACAAAGACATCTGAAAATTTACTTAACACTTCATCATCATCACTCCTTTGAGTTCCTCATGGAACATAGGGCCTCGACCAAAACACACCACTCTCCACAGTCTCTTGCGAGCTTTTTGATGGTGTCCCAGCTCTTCCCGGTCTTCTCTGCTTCTTCAAGTACACTGCGTCGCCATGTTCTTTTTGGTCTTCCTCTGCGTCTTGTTCCCTGGGGGTTCCACTCTAAGGCCTGCCTAGCTCTGTTGCTGGTATCTTTTCTAAGGGTGTGACCAATCCATCTCCACTTCCTCTCTAAGATCTGCACTTCTATATTTTTTTGTCCACTCATCTCCCACAGTTTGGTGTTTTCTACTTTGTCATACCAGTGTATTTTTAGGATATTTCTCAGGCATCTGTTGATGAAGGTCTGTATTTTTTTTTGTTGTGGCTTCAGTTGTTCTCCATGTTTCAGAACCATACAGTAGGACAGCCTTGACATTAGAGTTAAAGATTCTTAGTTTAGTCTTGTTTGAGATGTAAGGAGATTTCCAGGTTGGTTTTAGCTGTGTAAATGTCTGACGTGCTAGATTTATACAGCGTTTAATGTCTTCATCTGTTCCACCTGATATACTGACTACACTCCCAAGGTATATAAAATTTTCTACTTGGTCTATTGTCTGAAAATCCAATACTATGTCTCCGATTTGTTTATTGTTTACTTTAAGTACTTTAGTTTTTTGATGGTTTATTTTGAGGCCTACTCTTTTTCCTACTTCGCTTAAAGCTGTGACCTTTTCTTGCATATCCTGTAGTCTGTGTGATAATAGGGCTATGTCATCAGCGAATTCCAGATCTTCCAGCTTTTGTGTGAGAGTCCATTGGATTCCTTTCCCTGCGTTAGAGTAGGCTTCTTTTGTGACCCAATCCAGTACTAGAAGGAACAGTAGTGGTGAAAGAAGACATCCCTGTTTGACTCCTGTTGTGACTGGAAATTCCTCTGACAGCTTGCCACAGTGGGTTACTTGGCAGGTGAAACCATCATAAAGGTTCTTGATTATGGTTATTATTTTATTGGGGATCCCATAATGTCTCATTACAGTCCTAATAGATTCTCTGTCGACACTATCAAAAGCTTTTTCAAAGTCGACAAAAGTTGCATAGAGAGGAGATTGCCATTCGACACATTGTTCTACAATTATCCTGAGTGTAGCTATTTGGTCAGCACAAGATCTCCCTTTTCTGAATCCGGCCTGTTCTTCCCTTAGGTGTTCATCACATGCTCCCTTATTCTGTTTAGTAGGATTCTGCTAAAAATCTTGCTTGGTACTGACAGCAAAGTGATGCCTCGCCATTTCTCACATTGTGATAGATCTCCACTCTTTGGTATTTTTATTAGCAAGCCCTTTTTCCACTCACCCGGAGGTGTTTCTGTTAACCAAATTTTGTGGAATAGTTTGTGCATTTACTTAACACTTGGGAAAGAAAAATTCTTAGGAAAATCTATGGTGCCATACAGGATGAAACAGGGTGGAGGACACGCACTAACCATGAGATATATCAATTGTATGAAGACCCACCAAAAGTGAACGAAATAAAAAAGAACAGACTACGTTGGGCAGGTCACCTTGAAAGAATGTCAGACAACAGAGGGGTGAAAATCGTATACAGGCAAAAACCAAAAGGCAGGCGACCCAAAGGCAGACCCCGAATGCGATGGATAGATGATGTGGAAGCAGATCTGAAGCAGCTTGGGGCTAGGGCGTGGAGAGGAAAGGCCCAGGAGATCTGAATGGAAGGATATGTTAAAGCAGGCCAGAGCCCTCCATGGGCTGTAGCACCACTGGGATGGATGGATGGATAGGGGAATTCAAGCTAAACTAGTTTGGACACTACTGAAGATATCAAGCTCTAGAAATCTTATAAGAAGAGAAATATACCATATATATATAGAAATATATATATAATTACAAAAATATATGGACAATGTTTGACATGCCAGTTCTACAGACTAACTGGATTTCACTAAAGCTGCACCATGTAACAATATAAATAGAATCTTAAATTCTACCAAGTCTTGGTTTTACTGACAACCAGTCGACAAATGCAGTTAACAATATTTATTAAACCTGTAGCTTGTCTTTATTAAATTCAAAAGAGCATTTTGGCCTACTTCAAATACCTAGGAGCTATTGTCTCAGATAAGGGAACAAAACCTGAACTACTGACAGTCCACAGCAGCCCTTTCAAAACTTAAAATAATATGGAAAGACAAAGGCTTAGCCCTAGGCACCAAAATCAGACTGATGCGCTCTCTGGTCATGGCCACATTTTTATATGCTTGTGAGTCTTGGAAGCTGACTGCAGAGCTAGAGAGGAGGATCCTAGCAATGGAATTGAGATGCTACAGAAGAATCCTAGGTATTACAACTTAAGAATCATAGGTATTACATAATAATAACAATAATAATAATAATTTTATTTATAAAGCGCTGTTAACAAACAAAATGTAAGCTCAAGGCACTGTAACAACATTACAAACAAAAACAATTATTTTTTAGATAGACATAATGAAAGACAGACAAACATACCCATACATGTTTAGCCAGCAGAAAAACATCTTTCTCTATAATTCTAGTCTGGCTGCAAGTCGTCCATACATTGAGTATAGTTGATAGATAACTTCTTTAGTGTCTTGTAAATCTGTGCATAGCAAACAAACAAAAAATATTTGTAGAATCATAGTAGTTACACATAAACTCGATTTTTTAACTGAATAAAGCTTAGCAGGATTTAATTTGTAAAATTCAAAGTATACCATCTTGATCCTTTCTCTTTCTTCTCAAACTTCATTTTTTGTACATATCTGAGGGCATGTGATGCATGATTACCTGATTAGGGAATAAATTCAAAAGATAACATTGCAATGTCTGTGAAGATTTACCATTTCTAAATACAACAGCAAACATTCATCTTAAAAAATATTATGGTGTTAATTTCTTTAAACAATATTTAGACAAAATACAAAAAATATTCAAATAAAGTTAAGTTTCTATGTAGTGAGTGGATGGCAAAATTCTCGTGCTCAAGAAAAAAATATTTTCTGTGTGGTATTGGATAAAGCTGAAATATAGCCTACTGCATTTTGTCTGTTTTTAACCTAATATTATAGAATTTTAACACTGAAAGTCCTATTTCATTCAGCCACTGGGCCTTTATATAATTCTTAGGCACTAAAATCACTTAATTAAGAAAGCCTTCAGGATAGAAGACTTAAAAGTAGCAATTATACATAAAACACTGAACCAGAATCTTCAAATACAAAAACAAAACCCAATAAAATACTCAGACACAAAGATAAAGGCACATTTCTTGTTCCATACGCTAGGAGCAAATTTGTATAAATGCTCCTTCTTCCCTAGAGCATGGAATGGGCTGCCTAAGTGAGTCACAAAACCTAAGACTTGGCAGAATTTCAGTCAATGATCAACATGCATGACTAGATTGACCTAGAAACATGCATAGGCCTTAATCATCTTTTTTAAAGTGACATCTGTAATTCATAAAATTAGATTAATTTTTACCATTTCAATTAGACCGATTTCTTAAAATTAAAGGAAATAATGGCGATACTTTTTCTAGTATAATGAAAAACCCATTGCAAATAAATCCCTTCCAACATTTAAAAGAGATAATATATACCTTAATATGAAATATACTTCAAAGAACTATAGAAGGTCTATGGAGAGACTGATACACAGGGAATGCGAGATTAGTCAAACAATCTTATGCAATGGCTATTTAAGGAACAAAACTATTTCTATTTCTTATGACATTCTCTTTCAATGCAATGCAAAAACAATAATAATAAGAAGAATTCAATATGCATTTTCAGCATTACTTATAAAAAATGCATCTACATAATAGTAATTAATTTAATCAGCTTTGTGTAAAACATGATTTAGGCTAAATTAGAGCAAAACTGACATAAAACAAAGAAAAAAATAACATTTTAAATAAGTTTTAAACAAGAAGGTCATCATTTTTCTCAACTTAGTGAAAGAAAATTATTTTCCCTTTTGGATTTCAGTAAAATGTTACTATCATTCAATTTTGTTTTCTTCTGTTTTACATGGGCAGTGAAAAGTGAAACAAATCCTGTTAAAAAGATATCGAATGTGATTCTTCCTTTGCCCTGATTTTAAAAATATTATGAAAAAATTATTCAATTTACTTAGGCTACTTCAAAAGATTGGTTTAAAACAGTTTGACAAGGAAGATTGTTCTACTCTTAAAAAAACTTAGTCTGAAAGATAAAAGCCTGTATTGAGAAAATTCATTAAAATTATGTAATTCTATACATATATTCTATTTATTATGCTTTTACTTTAATTTGTTCAAACTCCAATTTGCATTGCAGTAACTTAACAACAAAATGAGACAATCCATTTCAGTCCAAAAGAGAACATCATTTTGCATGGCTACCTTTTTGTAAGAATACTTTCAAATTGAAATAGAAATAAACTTAAAGAAAAATTTAGTTTTTGTTTTTTAACAAATCTGAACTAGTTATTGCAATATGTGTTAGTATTTTGTAAAGAATTAACTTGATATTGATTTGATTCAAACTAAAACTTTCTCTTGTAAATGACTAAGAAAATAATGTGAACATTTATAGTAGAACTATATTTAGAAAAAGGAATGAAATAAAATTGCATGTTTTACCCACTTAATGTTCATTTGACATAGTGTCCATGTTCAATTCAAATTTTATTTACCAACAGAGCTATTTTAGTAACAGTAATAAACAAACTTACCGATTGATAAGAAATACAGTCCTGAGACCTTGAAATAGTCTCACCACAGCTATAGGTGTTGGAATGATATCAAAAGGTATTGAGAGTGTTGTCCCAGGCTCTATGAAAGAAATCCAAAGCTTGGCTCTGGCAAACTTCCACACACAGTCTTCACTTTTCTGAAAAACATACAACTTAGTAAATAGATGGCAACATAATGGAGAAAATGCAACAATCAATAATCTGTTGTACCACAACAATAATAAATATCTAGCAGTCATAATCAAACATCATCCATAGCTAATGGCAGGGAGACTCAAATCATAGTGAGAATTCTTGCAATTTTAAAAACTTTTCCAACTATAATGAATCCTCGAAAATAAAGAGCTGGCAATGCAAAGACCAACAAAATAAAGTCAACTACATTAGAGTTACCTGTGGCAATGTTTATGTGCCTCTGACAAACAGTCAAACTCCTGGCCTTCATGTGTGGCTCAGATATTGAGTCTGGCGGAACTGTTCTCACTAACAGGAGAAGGGGCAAAGGTGAGTAACTGGCGCCATAACCAGTAAGCTTCGAGCAGGAGGGGCTCATTAGCCATGGCTGGCTACCCACCTAGGAGAAGGAAAACTCTGAATTCAAACCTCTGTTGCTATGCAGCTATACCCAATCATGGGAAAGGCTTTGGGAGTCAACCCTGAGGAAAAATCAGGAGCTGGCAACCTTAAGGCAGTTTGCAGCACCCAGTGCTACACTCTGGCAGAACCTGTAAGGCCACTGACCCCAAACTGTATCGGCACTGCCGTTCCTTTGGATACATCAGCTGCGTGGAGTGGGGGGAACTGATGTGTGGGCGACATCGTTCCAACCATAACTAATGCCCAGGCATTCATCTCATTTCTATGAGATGATCCATAGTCGCTTCGCCACTAAAGGAGGCCATATATACATACTATTTCTAATGTGACAATACATACCAGGTTTGATGTGACAACATATATGTAGTGTATATTTATTATTAATTTTCTGCATGAGTCCAGTGTGCCAGAAGGTCATGTTCAGTGTGTGTGTCTATAGTATTTCAACAACTAGAGATGTACTTATATTTGTTCATTGTTGGCTGTAGCTTAATCTTGTTGAATAAAGCCAATATAGTGGTTTTCTAGTATTGGTTATTTTATTACAATATACTAGACTATTCTGCATAATTCTGGGGCTATGATGAAGATGCTGTCATTCATACAGATGGTGGTGACTGATAGTATTATTCAAACAGATGATGGTGACTGATAGTACCATTCGTACAGATGGTAATGGCTGACAGTACAATTCATACAGATGGTGGTGACTGATAGTATCATTCAAGCAGATGGTGGTGACTGATATTACCATTCATTCAGAATGTGGTGACCGATAGTGACATGCAGATGGTGGTGACTGATAGTACCATTAATGCAGATGGTGGTGACTGACAACTCCATTCAAACAGATGGTGGTGACTTATAGTACCATTCATATAGATGGTGGTGACTGACAGTACCATTCTTAGCAATTATACATTAAACACTGAACCATACAGATGGTGGTGACTGATAGTATCATTCATACAGATGGTAGTGACTGATAGTACCATTCATACAGATGGTGGTGACTAATAGTACTATTCATAAAGATGGTGGTGACTAATAGTACCATTCATAAAAATGGTGGTGGCTGATAGCACCATTCATACAGATGTTGTTGACTTAAAGAACCATTCATACAGAAGTTGGTGACTGATAGTATCCAGGGTTCCCCCACCATTCTGAGATCAGGATTTCTGGAGATTTCCAGGAGTTTTTCAGGAGAAAATATTCAATTTCAGGAGCAGAAATAAATATTGAATTACCATATACATGTATAAAAATGTATTTTTTTTTTCCTTTTCAATTTAGCAAATTCAAAAGTAACTGATTTAAGAGTAAAAAAGTACTTTAAAAAGTACAATAAGCCTATTTGCACTACTCTCTCTATATATATTAGGAATTAATTAAAATCTCTAAAAACAAATTGCAATGTATAACACATTATCAATATCAGTTACCTATTTCAGCGGATATCACTTTCATTGATTGTTTTTATTAACAATAGCTGTCTTTAAATCTATAAAATCTAGCTCTGAATCATAAAGCTAGAAGTGAATTTGAAAGTAAAACCATGAATAGTTTAATTTTATATAGCAGCTTATACTATATAGACCATATTACACTATACTCTAAGCCCCATCTACTTCACAATCTAGCTAGATTTATAAAACTAAAACTAAGAGAGAGATTCCAGAATCTAGTAGATCTTCTATTAGATCTAGAATTCTAGAAATATAATCTATATCATATATAATATACTCTAAGGCCTCCACCCTAAACTAAAGACAGTAAAGTAGAATGGTAGGCCTTATAGTATATTCAATAATATTCAGTATATTGGCTATATCACTATCTATATATCTGTCTCTAGAGTCTATCTAGATTCTATCTCTATCATTAATAATCATACACATATCTAGATCTGACAAGAGATCTACTAGTAGTATTACTACTACTAGAAGTCGATAATTAGATTTAGATTGGCTATATCACTATCTATATATCTGTCTCTGGAGTCTATCTAGATTCTATCTCTATCATTAATAATCATATCTTGATCTGACTAGAGATCTACTAGTAGTAGTACTACTACTAGAAGTCGATAATTAGATCTAGATCTAAGATTGACTAGTCCACTAGATAGATCTAGATCATAGATAGTTCATACTGATCATAGCAGATCTAGTAGACTAGATACTAAGATATAGAGAGAAGATCTACATCATATTATAATATACATAGAGTAAAGTGCGAAGTTCGAAATTATTAAGCCAGCAGGCAGGAATTTTCATGTTTGGATTTTTATAGCACCCTAACGGTCTGACCTATGAAAAAACTGATGGTATCTCTGAATTTCTCATCCTTTTTTCTATAAAAATAGATTAAGTTTAATGTATCACTAGGCTTAGTTAAAATTAAATAAATTAGTTCAAAGAGGTGTAGGGTAGGTATCGCCAAGCGTACTTTACCTCGAGCAGATTTTTCCCCAGTTAGTAAGCTCGAATGGGTTGATGGAAGGTTCGAACAGATCAAAGAAAATATATCTAAAAACATGTTTTAATATTTAATTTTCACTATATAGTCATTTTCTTTTTACTGCAGTGCAAGAACACCATCCATTGCACCATTTCCCACCCTCCACAACTTCAAATAGTCTCTTTAAGCTGATGAGCAATCAGACTTCAAAATAGCCTTAAGCCCATTACCCGTTTCCTTCACTATCGGGTAGTAAAAAAGAATAATTCCACACCTCCTGAGTTTGACCTCACCATGAACTTAGCCTTTACAAGGAAAAGGAAATAGTATGTGTCGGAAGTAAAGAAAAAAGGTGCACGCGCAGTAGCAATATAGTAGTAATTTGGTAAACATTCAAATAAAAAAGTTTTAGCAATAAAAAGTGAACTGTTCAAACCTCTTGACAAATCGGGGCTGCTAGAACTTCGCACTTTATTCTATATATCTAGTAAATGATTTAGTAAATCTAGTCTAGACAATCTAGTAGATCTAGATCTAGTCATTTCTAGTAGATCTCATCTAGTCATTTCTAGTAGATCTCATCTATGATCTACTGATCTAGTCTAGGCCAGGCTAGATTTACTTATTTAAGTTACTACTAGATTTACTTACTACTATCATAACTATGATTCAGTATGATTAGTTATTTAGTATGATGATCATGATGCAGATGATCTATGTTATTATCTACTCTAGACTCTAGTCACGACTAGTGACACTCTCATCTGATCTGACTCTAGTCTAGAATCTAGCTGCTAAATCTAGCTACTAGCTAGATGAACTCTAGACGATAATAAAAAAATTTGATGCCACATTGTGTTCTAACAGGTTAATTTTGGAGACGTTATATTTATGAGACATGGATACAATAACAAAAAAATATATCAATACTAATACAGCTTTAACATTTCAAGAAATATAAGAAGATGAAAAAAGACTTTAACACAAGTCTTTATTAACTGAGGTGGAAGGGATAATGGGAGTTATATAAAAAAGTTAACCAGGATAAATATAATGGGCAATGCTGATGGGCAAAATTGAGCATTGGTAGCTTCTACCATCTGATATAGAAACGTGACTATTAGCCAAATAGAACACTAAGATACTATCAAAGAAGAAAATTAAAAGGTACACCACACTCAGCTCCATAAATAAAAGGTACACCACATTCAGATCCAGAAATAAATGGAACTCTACTCTCAGATCCAGAAATAAAAGGAACTCTACTCTCAGATCCAGAAATAAAAGGAACTCTACTCTCAGATCCAGAAATAAAAGGCACTCTACTCTCAGATCCAGAAATAAAAGGAACTCTACTTTCAGATCCAGAAATAAAAGGAACTCTACTCTCAGATTCAGAAATAAAAGGAACTCTACTCTCAGATTCAGAAATAAAAGGAACTCTACTTTCAGATCCAGAAATAAAAGGAACTCTACTTTAAGATCCAGAAATAGAAGGTATCCTACTCTCAAACCCACTTACTGTTTATTGTGAAATGCCATGGAAAGAGACTGAGCTAGTTTCAGAGTCATTTTGTTGAAGTCCACTACTTGTGGAGGACATGGCACAAGATAAAACAGTTTTTTACATGAAAAGAAGGTAGTGAAAGAACAGGACTAAATTTAAAGACTTTAAATAAAAGCATTAATAAATGTTAATTTATGGGTATGATGCTAAATAATTCTGGACATATTTTTGTTTTTGTTATTAAATAATTTGGTCTTCATTATTTTTTTGTTCTAAAAAAATTCATGCCTTCCACTAGATCAGCCAAACCTACTCAAATACTTAGATCCACAATGATAGAGGCCCATATCTTACTCCATAGGCTAGGTCCTACAAGTGCTTCTTCTTCCCTAGTGCCAGTAGAGAATGGAATGGCTTGAATCAGCCAGTACAGGAAACCCAACCACTTAGCAGAGTTTAAGTCACAGATTAACATAAATGACTAGAAATGTGATGAATGTAATTATCTTCTTTTTTGAGATAACATCTGTAATCTATACAATATGATGTAAATCACTACAGTCTGTAAATGTCAAGCAGAGATTAAGAGTATTACTAAATAAGAAGGTTAATTAACTTAGGACATTTTATGAGCCTAAGAGACAGTCTCTGGATTTATCCTAAGTTAATCAACTTGACATACTTTTAGATCAATTATTTCAGACCTTTGAAAGCTTTGAAATTGATCCGATTCTTTTTTATTTTCTTGTCTATGTGTTGATTCTTTTAGCAATCTTTAAATCTGATGACAATAATTTATAATTATTAATTTGATATTTACCTTTGTTTAACTGTTGTGGTCAGCTTTATGTCCAGAAGAACTTGAATCATATACCTCTAGGTTGTCCACTGACTGGGTTCTGTAGATAGCAAATGGTACTTGCCTACCTGTCGACATAAGTCTTCGTACAGGTGACCATACATCTGGTACTTCCTGACAGTAGCTTTCTTCACTAGAATCTGGGGATAAAAAGTTCAGGGATTTTATAAAATATATTCAGGCATGACAGATAACAGCCATGGACCTAGAGTTGTTGTTTTTTAAATTTGAATCAGAAAATTTCCTAATCTCAGGATTCCCTTTGAGTATTTTTTGTTGAAGAAATTAAAGACGGATCATTATGTTGATCAAATGTCACCTACATCAGTAACAGGTTAAATAGCTAGCTAGGGAAACTGTAGGCATAGTTAGTCAAATTAATGAAACATCGATATAAATGATTTGCATAACCACAAGGACGGAAGAATTGATGACGCAGGGTGGTTGAGTGCATAAGCACTAGGGTCCTGGGTTTGAATCCCAGTGAAGACTGGGAGTTAGAATTTCGGGCACTCATGAGTCCACACAACTCTGATGGGTACCTGACTTCAGTTAGGAAAAGTAGAGGCGGTTGGTGCTGGTCACATGACATCCTGCTCTTTAACCATCATCTGCCCTATAGATCACAAGGTCTAAAAGGGGGGAACAATAAATAAGTCATCCCATCTCCAGTAGAACAACCTTGATGCCACCTCCAGAGAGAGTTAAGTATATTAAAACTACAAAAATAAGGAATTTAGAAGGAAAAATAAGTGCCCCTTTCAATTAATAAATGACTAATGCTATATATAGTAACTTTGACTTTGAATAGTCATAAAGAATATTGGTTAAGCTAATTTTTATATAATGTAGGTTTGAAAATATTTCATTGGTTGAATTCAAACTTGAATTTTATTTCAAAATGTATGCAGCCTTTGAGTTTGTTTATAGTTCAATTACTCATCACCGCGGAAGCGCATAACATATATCACAGTACTGTAGTCTGGACTACTGTCTTTTAATGTTGCCATGTCTGGATCTGCATCATCAAGCTAGAATTTTATACACTCTAGATTAATACTTGGGCTTAACCAGGATTTGTTTAGGTCAGAGTGAATAGAATAAACAAGAAATAGACTCATCTGAGTCACAAGAAAGACAATGCCTATTCCAAAAATATCAACGTCTAGTCTTTCACCTCAGAATCAGACACAACAGAATGAGACAACATATGTTTCAGAAGCTAAAAATTGGAACTATCAAAATCTGCCCATGTGGAGTATCACCAGAGAATGCTGATCATGTCCTTCAAAACTGCATACTTTATCAAGAGGCCCAATCAAGACACTAGCCCCAAAACACCCCTATAGAAAGAAAACTATACAGAGAACTCCCTGATTTTGAAACCATTGCGCAGTTCATCTCACATATTGGTCTAGTCATCTGAACGCTCCAACGTAATAATGAGTTTTGGTGATGTGCATTGAGGGGGGGTGGGGGTAAATTGTACTTTTTAAAAATCTATAACTCATTAGTTATTAACTTGGGGGAGTTACCACCTTCTACCAAGCGCGTCCCCAGGTGGCGGATAGAGGAAAGACCCTTAGATATAAGGGTTAGCTGTGAATAGCAAATAAACAGCCGTGGACCAACTGGTTTGCAGTCATGGAGGATGAGATGAAGTATTCCAGTGGTTAGAATATTTACTAAAAACATCTCAGAAATCCATGGAAATGATTGCAAAAAGCGAGTATAGGGCGCTCTAACTCTAAACCCGGGTAGATGAAACTCGTTAGCTAGGGATAGCAGTTCATCTAGGAGAGAAAACTCCGAAAATAAACACCTGCTGCCTTGCAGATGATCTTGGATGATCAAAGGCTATGGAAGCACACCCAGAAAGAAAAGCAGGCTGAAGTCAGAGTCAATGGGCCTCCTGGTGCATAACACATTGACACGCAACCTCATCTATGTTGGAGTTCAGTAACCATTCTAATAGATGTGGCGTCCTGCCTGTGGAATCCCGCTGCGCAGGTAGGGGGCCGGGCTCTCCGCCTCGAAGGAGCAGGGACAAGAAAGTAAATACTACTGGCCAACACTCCAAGACCAAAAGTCTAAAAATCTTAAATGGAACGCAGAGGGCATCCAAAAGAAAAAACAAGCTCTAAAAATATTTCTGCATGAGAAAGAAATTGATGTAGCTTGCATCCAAGAAACTCATTTGAACAGTAGTCTTCTTTTCTCCATTAGAGGCTACACCTGCATCAGACAAGATAGAGAAATCAGACCCAAAGGAGGAATCCAAACCCTCATTAAAAATGACATCCCTACCACAGACATAACTATGCCCAACTCCTCAGAATCAGAAATAATGGGAACTAAGCTAATTCTCCCAGATAGAAATATTAAATCTATTTAACTGCTACTTCCCACCAGACAAGGAAATCGAGATTGACCACATACAAATACCTGACCAAGAAGACTGTCTAATCTTAGGAGATATGAATAGTCACTCTCAGAGCTGGGGATAGCCAGACCTAAATGCCAGGGGAGAAGAAATTGAAGAATGGCAAGCAGAGAACAGACTTATCTTGCTTAATAAACCTGAGGATAAACCAACCTTTTTCTCAAGAGCCTGGCTAACATCAACCACTCCAGATCTAGCCTTTGCAAATGACAACTTATCCAAAAAGTGCACAAGAGAAGTTGCAGACCAGCTAGCCACCAGTGACCACAGACCCATATTGATCAGTATCGATACCTTCTTCAAAATATCAGAAAACTCCACCATCCCCAGATGGAACTACAAAAAAGCCAACTGGCACCTATTCTCAAAGCTCACAGACCTATACACAACTTCAATAAACTGCAAATCAAATCAGGTTAATAAGTCATTCTCAGCTTTCTCCAAAGCAATCCTCCTAGCAGCTAAGGAATCAATTCCCAGAGGAGCAAGAAAAGATTATATCCCCAACTGGTCTGATCACCTTCAACAACTCCACACTGCCACTATTGAAGCCAGAAACACAGTAGAAAATAACCCTTGTATAGAAAATAACATAAATCTAAAAGCAGCTAACGCAGTTTTCAGGAAAAATTACCTTTCCGCCATGAGGAAAAGTTGGCATGAAAAAACAGAACAACTAAACGTAGATAGAGACGGCCACAAACTCTGGCGTATAGCCAAATGTCTCAACCAGGAAGAAAACAGAACAACTCCTATAGTAAAAGAAAAGGACAACAAACCCCTGAAAGGCCAAGAAGCAGCAAATGAATTCATTAAGTTTTTCCAAAGCGTAGGACAAATACAAATTAATGAAAGTAGAAATAAAGATGTAAGCTCAGAAATACAAGATAAAATTAAAGAAAACAATTCAGCTTACTCCTTGGGAATGACCACTAATCTTAAAATGAAGGAACTAGATGAATCCCTTAAAGTCCTCAAACCAAAACAAGCCCCGGGCCCAGACAAAATATCTAATGACATGCTTCTTAACTTGGGTCCTCAAGCCAAAAGAAAACTGCTACAAATATTCAATGCTAGCTGGAAATCTGGCAGAATTCCAAACATCTGGGAAAAAGCCATTATGATACCTATACTAAAGCACGTCAAACCAAGAAATAAACTGGATATCTACTGTCCCATCAGCCTCACTAGCTGTACTTGCAAACTGATGGAAAGAGTGATAAATAGAAGGCTGACATGGATCCTTGAGTCAAATAACCTACTCACTGAAGCCCAGGCTGGCTTTAGAAAAGGCAGATCAACAGAAGATCAAATCGCCTTCATCACACAAGAAATAGAAGACGGCTTTCAAGAAAAGAAACCAACAACAATTGTGTGGGTTGACTTAGAAAAAGCATTTGACAAAGTCTGGGAACAAGGTCTCTTGCTCAAGCTAATCCAGCATCACATATCCCACAGAATGTACAACTGGATAAAGGAATATCTAAATAATAGAAAAGTCTTAGTTTGCATGCAAGGACAAAGAAGCCACATAGTAGGTATAAAAAATGGCGTCCCCCAAGGAGGAGTCCTATCCCCAACACTGTTCCTAATATTCATAAACGATCTAAATCAAAACCTACCAAGAAAAGTTAAAAGCAGCATGTATGCAGATGACCTTGCCTTAATTAGCACAGAAGAATATGTAGGAACATAGAAATTTTGATTACAGGATGCTCTCGATAAACTCAATAATTGGTCCAAAGACTGGGGCATGTCCATTAACACAAAAAAGACAACATATACCATATTCTCACTGTCAACAAAACAACAAACAATAAAATTAACATTAGATAAGGAAGCTTTAGAAAAAAATGACAGCCCTACATATGTTGCAGTCACCTATGACCCGAGACTAACCTGGAAAAAACAAATATATAAAACACAGAGTAAAGGCATCCGGAGACTATCCCTCTTGAAAAAATTAGCTGGCACAGATTGGGGAGCTAATCACAACATCCTGAAAAAGACTTATACCAGTTATGTAAGACATGTACTAGAATATGGTGCCACAGCATGGGGCTCAGCAGCCCAAACCAACCTAAGAAAAATAAACAACGTTCAAAATATTGGTTTACGGGTAATGACAGGAGCAATCAAAACAACACCCATAAGAGCTATGGAGGAAACCGCTGCCCTGATCTCTCTGGATGAAAGAAGAGAAATAAAAATCCTTTCCCAATTCACTAAATTGGAAACCTTGGAAAGGCACCCACTCAGAACAAAAATCCACAAAACTGGCACAAAAAAAACGTCTCAAAAGGACCAATTTCATACAGGAATCTCTAAACCTAAAAAAGAAACACCAACTTGAAAAAATTACTCTGGAATCCTCGATACACTATAACGAATCTCCACCCTGGGACGAAAGCCCTCTTCCTACTATAAGGGACCATATTGAAAACATAAAAAGAAAATCTGATTACAGACCAACAGAGCTCAAGGAAATAGTGAACTGTTTTCTACATACCAATTACCCTAGCAATCAGTGGATCAGAGTTTACACGGATGGCTCATCCCATAAAGCCACCACAAATGGAGGAGCTGGAATACTTATCGAATGGCCAGATGGAGGAAAACTAGAAAAATCCATTGCAACTGGAGAGCTCTCTGACAGTCACAGAGCAGAAAGGGAAGCACTAGCACTAGCTGCTACCATGCTAGCAAATCATCCAAGTTCCCCTCACAGTCAGATTGTCTTGCTAACCGATGCAAAAACAACCCTCCAAAGCTTGCAAAACTCTGATTCCTCTTATATTAAAAACCTCAGAACAGCACTTACAAAGCTCAACAACAACAGCAAAAAAACTGTTATTCAATGGATACCAGCCCATATACAACTAGAAGGAAATGAGAAGGCTGACACACTCGCCAAGAGTGGGAGAACTAACTCTCAAATAAACTCTGCACTTTATCCAGAAGAAATGAAGAAATTAATTGTAAACAAAATAAATGAGAAATGGACGAGCTCTCATCCAAATCACAAGAAAGATGAAGCTTACTATAAGCTATCCTGACAAGACCAACGTCTAATCTTTCTCAGGACCGGACACAACAGAATGCGACAACACATGCACCGGAAGCTCAAAATTGGAGCCAGTGAAATCTGCCGATGTGGAGTATCACCAGAGAATGCCGACCACGTCCTCCAAAACTGCTCTCTTTACCAAGAGGCCCATATAAGACATTGGCCCCAAATCACCCCAATAGAAAGAAAACTATATGGAGAGCTCCCTGATTTGGAAACCACTGTGCAGTTCATCTCATGTATTGGTCTAGTCATATGAACACTCCAACATAACAATGAGAACGATGAAGAAGAAGAAGAAGAATTAGTTATTAAGAGTTACGAGCAAAGTAATCATTCTTACAAAAAGTTGTCAGCTTCATAAAGGAGGAATTGTCTTTTTTTTTTTAAACTTTTTTTTATGTTACTTGCATACTTAGAATGAGAACAATAAACTGACCTAGACAAGAATAGTGAAAGAAAGAGGGACAGAAGGAAAAAACAAGAGAGACATAGAGAGAGGACAATGGAAAATTCAAGCTAAACTAAGCAACAAGACCTAAAAGACAGTGGTCTATGTCTAGCAGAATAGAACAAACTAAATGTTGATGACTAGCGTGTGCCTGTGATAAGTCAGCTACTGGAAATAAAAAACAGACTAGCAGCAAACACCTAAACCTTTTGCAACTAAACATCTTAGGCCTACAAAACAAGACAACAGAACTCCAACACATACTCAAGAAGCATGATATACACATAGCGCTATTGCAAGAAACACTACTGCCCAAGAAAAAAATAAACATCACAGGCTACACACAGTACAGATGCCTTTGCACCAAATGCCAGGGAATTATGACCCTCATAAGAAACGACACACAAGCCACAGTAAAACAAATACAGAACAATACAGACATCGACATGCAGGAAATACTTCTTTGGAAAGGAGGAACAAAGTACACCATCAAAAACTACTATTGCCCACCATCATCAACAGCAGAAATAGACATACAACTACCACACTACACAAGGACAATAATAGCTGGCGACTTCAATGCACACACACCTTCCCTAGGCTACCCACACTACAACAAGCGTGGCAAAGAAGTAGAGGATGTAACAAATGCCTCTAACCTACAACTTCTGCAAAACAAAACTACACCTCCAACTTTCCTCCACAGAGCACACAACACAACTAGCAGACCTGACCTAACTTTTATCTCTACAGACATTACCAACTCTTTTAAAAAAACAGTACTTGAAGACACAGGTAGTGACCACAGGCCTATACTCCTCAATATTGGAACGCCAGGTAGATACCAATCCAACAAAACAACTAGATGAAACTATAAAAAAGCTAACTGGGCAGCTTTTTCACAAAAAACAGACACAAGACTATCAAGTATAATTGAGACAGACGTTGATTCAACCTACACAATATAGTCTCCAACATCTTACAAGCAGCAAAAAAATACATCCCTCGAGGCCAAGTTAAGAAATACAAACCTTTTTGGACACCTGAATTAGATAAATTAGTAAAAGAAAGAAACATGGCCAGGAAGACTATAGAAAAAAACCCTACTAGAGAGAACAAGACAACGTACAACAAATTGACAGGGCTTATAAGATACAAAATTAAAACAGAAAAAAAAGAAAAAGTGGACCACAACATGCGAACAACTAGATCTAAACAAGGATGGTCGAAAGGCCTGGACCCTTCTGCACCGGCTAGCAGGAAAGAAACAAATAACAAACCCCCAACCTATAAATGGCACTGACGACAAAATAACAGAAAACCTTAAAAAGGCTGAAACCTTCAATAAATATTTTGCCAGCATTAACAAGTCAAAGCCAAGAAAACAACTGGACCAGGCCTTCAGTAATATCTTAAAGAAAGAAGAAAAAGCTCCAACAGTCAACTGTCAGATCTTTGACACTCCCTTCACTCTACATGAGCTCAATACTGCCCTAAAAAGCCTCAAGTCAAGAAAATCCCCTGGACCCAATAAAATAACAAATGAAGTGATTCGGGGACTAGGACCACAGGCCCAAAACTGTATACTTAACTTTATCAACCATACATGGAAAACTGGAGACATACCACAGGAATGGAGAACCGCAAACATAATACCCATTTTAAAGAAAAATAAACCACCTGGAGACCCAAAAAGTTATAGACCAATATCTCTAACATCCAACATTGGCAAAATGGCAGAAAAAATGATCAATAACCGACTTTATTGGTGGCTAGAAAGTACTTGCTCACTCCACAATGCACAAGCTGGCTTCAGGAAAGCAAGTAGAACAGAAGACCACCTCTTTCGTTTTATCCAGGACACAGTAGAAGGGTTTCATGAAAACAAGCACACTACAGCAGTATTTATAGATTTGCAGCAAGCCTATGATAGAGTGTGGAGAAAAGGTCTATTTTTGAAGATGAAAAAAATGGGCATCCATGGAAAAATGTACAGCTGGATCAGGGCATTCTTAAAAAATAGAACCATCCAAACCCGATTCGAAGGTGCCATCTCTAGTAAAAAAAGTTTGGAAGAAGGACTACCACAAGGTTCAGCCCTTAGCTGCACTCTCTTTCTAATCTTCATGAATGACCTCCCGGACCTCATTTCGGTCAATAAGGCACTTTATGCAGACGACCTTTTAATTTGGACTACAGAGAAATATCCAGTGCTGACTAGATCCAAACTAAATAGAGCCCTCACAACTATCTCCACATATTCAAAATTATGGAAAATTGAAATAAACAAAGAAAAGTCAGTTTATTCAATCTTTAGCCGCAGCAACAAAACAGCAAAAAGAAACTACATCCTAAAAATAGACTCTCAGCCAATAAATAAAGAAGAAAATCCAACATATCTTGGTGTAAAACTAGACCAAAGACTGTCTCTAAAACACTTTATGGCAGATTTAAAAGAAAAGGCATCACAAAGATTAAACATAATAAAACACCTAGCAGGAACATCCTGGGGAGCTGAAAAGAAAACCTTAAGACAGTTATACACTGGATATGTCTGATCTGTAATGGATAACTGTCTCTCCATACAAGTAGCTGCCAACAAAACCTATCAATCATCATTAGATACAATCCAAAACCAAGCCTTGCGGTTAATTAGTGGAGGTATGAGAACTACTCCCACAGCAGCCTGTGAAATAGACTCCAATATTGAACCTCTTAAGTTAAGGCGCAACAGAGCAGCATTAGAAGCTATTGAGAGATACAGAAGGTTGGAGGACGATCATCCAAATAAATTACTAACATAGAGAAATAGGAAAAACAATGTTGAATTCTTGATTGAAAAAAAAAATTGGTCTACACTACATATAAAGTTCAGTTTCTGAACAACTTACACATCAATGTTATAATGTACCAATGGTTATGTTCTTATTTTGCATAGTAAACAAATTTATTTTTTTACTGTAATGCAATGAAGAAATGTATTACCTAACAATTTTCTGAATGGCAACAATGGTGGAGGAATCCTCTAGAAACTCTTTCCCTTCATAATTAGAATCAGGATTTCTTTTGACAACCACTAGAGGTAACTGTCTTGAGTGATTCTAGCCACTAGGAGATCATCCACGCTGGAACAGACACAACATTAAGATTGATCTACTCCATTGTGACATACTGACAAAATGTAAATCACATGTAACTAGACTTTATATATAAATGCAATTAAATGGTGAGGATGTCTGCCTGGTTGTATGATATGTACATCAGACTGATCTCAATGCTTCCCACACCAAGGCTGCCTTCACAAGAAGGTTTGGGCTAGTCTTCATTTCATCTCATATTATACTGACTACATGTTTGTGTAAACTCTTTAAAATTTCAATACCTCAAACTAGCTAGGTCTAACATGGACTCATTACTTTTTTTTTTTATTTAAATACACAAAACTTTATTCTTGGCTAGTGGTCTATGTACTCCTATATGGTTGTAAAAGTTTGACATTTAATGCTGAGGTTGAGTGAAAGAAAAATCCAAGTCTTTGAGAGAACAGAACAGAAAAATGCAGGGTATCAAATACCAGGAAAAGAAGACTGGCTGGCAAAAAGGAGGAGCTCCTCAATACTGTGAAGAGATGAAAGCTGATGAGCTGGTTTGGTCATATTGTAAGACATAACTCATTGCCTAAAATCATTGTTCAAGGTACAGTGGAGGGAACATGAAGAAAGGGTCAATCTGGCTGGATAACATAAAATAATGGATCTTAATATCCTGCTAAGAACACCTGCTGATGAGGTAAAGTGGAGAGATTTGGTTATGTGAACTGTCACAGTACTCCTAGACCAAAAGTCAAGGGACAAATGAAACGAAGTGATAGGGAAAAATGAATGACTAGATTAAAGCACAAATAGAACAAATAAACAACTAGATTAACACATTAATAGTAACTACCAATACGTCTATAAATAACAAGAAACAGGATCAGTTACTGATAATACTTTAGACACTGTACCTCCAAATACTTCCAGTCATGTAACAGACCAATGGGAAATGAGCTAATGTATCCAGGAACAAAGCGTCAGGCCTGAAACATTTAAAAAAACAAAAGGCTATTATTAAAATTTTCACTTTATTAAAAAAAATGCTTAAAAATTTTGATAGACAATACTAATTCAAGATATTTCCTTATAAACCCATACTAGTAAAAACAACTAAAAATGAAAAGATGTGACACGAAAAAAAACTACTATATTTTGTGCAGAAAACTACGCCATAGGACGATCCCAAGCCCAGCTGAGAAAGGAGGAAGCTTGGGCATAGGGAAAAACCTTTAGCTTCAGTAATAACAAATGGCAAATCAACAGAGGTCACAGACCTGGAAGAAGATGGACCTCCAGCTGGAAGGTTTAAGATGGGCAAGACATGGGAGGGGGAGGCAGTGGCTGAATAGTTAAGTGCTTAGCTTCAAAACCTGGGGATCCTGGGTTTGAAACTCAGAGAAGACTAGGATTTCTATTTCGGGATTTTTAGGGCACCCTGGAGTCCACCCAACTCTAATGGGTACCTGAATTAAGTTGGGGAAAGTAAAGGTGGTTGGTAATTGTGCTAGCCACATGACACCTTTCTTATTAATTGTTGGCCAAAGAAACAGATGACCTTAACATCATATGCATCAAGGTCTGAAATGGGAATTTTACCTATTTTTTTTAAGACATGAGAGCAGTTGGAGAGACTTGTCCAGAACTGAGACTCCTAGGGGAAGCTGGTTGGTAGCCTATGACACAGACAAGACAACAGGCAGAGATGAGATGATGAGACCTAGGAATTTTTTTTATTTTATTGCCTATACTTATAAAAATATTTTATTATACTTACTGGTCTTCAAGTAACACAACTATTGGACTGAAAGCATATGGGTCAATGGAAGAAGATCACAAGGGAATGATAAAGTGGAATATTCCTCCTAAAGCATGCTCTGTCAAGAGTTTAAATAACTGGTTAAGTCACCTGGTGGCATTCTTGTAAGCACAATGTGGACAGACCTGACAAACAAAACACAATGATTGGATAACATTGATGTGTAAGTTGTTCAGAAACTGAACTTTATATGTAGTGTAGACCAAAGTTACTGCCCTTTGATAAGTTCAATTTTTTTTTTCAATCAAGAATTCAACATTGTTATCCAAAAACATCACAGAGATAGATGAACCAGTATATGACACATTGTTAGCAGGAAAAACTTGTTTTGTTATTTTACAGTATTTTTTTAGACCTACTATTATTTGACATATTATTTATATTTGCAGTCTTATTGTACTATCTTATGCCCTACAAAATCCAGAATTTCTCTATCTTTATTAGACGAGTTTTGTTGGAGTATGCATTCTAATACATCCTAATTATCTTGGCCATAAAGTATGTTGTGAGAGACATAAGGTTATATTATAAGTGTGCTTAGAAAAATTGAAGCCTTCGTCAGAGTATTCATTTTATATGACAGGGTTGTTAGCCCTGCGCACAACCGTCTGGGGGAGTGAGCCTTTTGCCTCTATCAATAGCTGCCTTTTATTTTTGTGTAAGCTGCTCTAACCCTTTGTAGATACCTCCACTTTCTGCAAGGCAGCAAGTTTGATTTTGCTTCACCAAGGGTATGTTATATTATGAGAGTGCTAAGAAAAATTGAATTTCAAAATAACAACTAAGATCTAAGTTTACCTTTCCCAATTTCCCCATTCTAAGCAGCACAAAGATCTTGGTTCTAGCCTGATGTGAAAGTTTGTTTTGCCAAAACCTGATGACATTGTCATGAGGAGATGTCAATTGTTAATCTGAAAAAAAAAAATATATATATATATATATAAATATGAAAATAGAGACTTTATTGTACAGATGTCCTTTGTTGGAATGAAAAATGTGGAATGCTGAATATACACGCATTAATTGTCCGTCATCATTTGGTCCTTAAAACAATGAAATAAAGAAGGCTACATTTAGACACCATATTTCAAGTTGCTAAGAACTTATTGTATTTGCCTATGATTTTGTCTACCCTGACATAATCTAACACTTAGTCCCAGCTGTTTCATGTCTTTGAAAAATGTTTGTTGTGAGTTTGCCAAAGACTAGTGATGCTCAGTTTCCATCATCATCATCATCACTCCTATATGAGTTCCTCATAGAACATAGAGCCTTCACAAAAACATGCCACTCTCCACAGTCTCTTGCTAGTTTTTTGATGGTTTCCCAGCTCTTCCTGTCTTCTCTGCTTCTTCAAGTACACTGCGTCGCCATGTTCTTTTTGGTCTTCCTCTGAGTCTTGTTCCCAGGGGGTTCCACTCTAAGGCCTGCCTAGCTCTGTTGCTGGTATCTTTTCTAAGGGTGTGACCAATCCATCTCCACTTCCTCTCTAAGATCTGCACTTCTATATTTTTCTGTCCACTCATCTCCCACAGTTTGGTGTTTTCTACTTTGTCATACCAGTGTATTTTTAGGTTATTTCTCAGGCATCTGTTGATGAAGGTCTGTATTTTTTTTGTTGTGGCTTCAGTTGTTCTCCATGTTTCAGAGCCATACAGTAGGACAGCCTTGACATTAGAGTTAAAGATTCTTAGTTTAGTCTTGTTTGAGATGTGAGGAGATTTCCATGTTGGTTTTAGCTGTGTAAATGTCTGACGCGCTAGATGCACACCTGATGCACATACCATGCTGTGGTGTGACAGCTTGAGTGCCTCAATGACCCTCAGAGCTATACTGGCGGGAGCTCATCACTCCTGGCATGTACTACCAAGCCAGACAAAAGGTGCATCCCCCTCCCCGGGTCACAGGGGTTGTGCGATAGGCTAACAACCTGTCCATTGAAAAAATAGTGTTATAGAAACCAGAACAAAAACACAAATATTGTCAGAGGCGAAAGTAGAGCTCCACAAAGGAGACTTATGAAGCTATGCAGAAGGCAGCATTTAACTTGGGAACATGGAAATTTACTAGAACCAGGTAGATGTGCTCAAATTGCAAAGGAAATGGCCAACTACAAACTACAGATCCTGGAAATGAGTGAATTTCGATGGAACACATTCTGTGAAACAAGACTGCAATCAGGAGAAACCCTTCTCTTCTCTGGAAAGGAAAAAGAAGATGACTTACATGAAAATGGTGTAGCAATACTACTAAACAAGGAAGCTTTCAAAAATCTCAGCTTCAGAAAGAATAATTAGAGCCAAATTTTAGTCTAAGTTCAAAAATGTTCACATCATTATGTGCTATGCTTCCACCAACCTTGCAAGTGATACTGACAAAAATACATTTTATGACCAACTGCAAAGTATAGTTGACAAAATACCTACAAGAGATGTTTTGATCCTCATGGGAGACTTGAATGCCAAAGTGGGAAGTGACACAGAGAGAGAGAGAGAAAAGTATGGGTACCCATGGACTTGGCATCATAAATGAAAATGGAGAAATGTTTGCAGACTTCTGCACATTTAATGAATTAGTGATAGGAGGCAGCATTTTCCCCCACAAAAAATGCCACAAAGTGACATGGGTTTCACTAGACAATAAAACAGAGAATCAAATTGATCACGTTACCATACGGCGGAACTGAAGAAGTACATTACTAGACTTTACCGCTTAGCCACCGTGCCTTCAGCTGAGGCTTGTGGGAAGTTTTTTGTGTTAGGGTGAATAGATTGTGCAGGTTTTCCCTTATAACCCTCCACATCATACTGTGGAAGTCATGACCACCTGCAACCCAGCCATATCCTAGAAGTTTTGTAGGAGAAAGACGAAAAAAACCTGCATGTCATTTGCCAACATAACCCATGATTAAAGATTACTTACCTCAAACCTTTCTTTATCATGTGGTAGTCTAACTATTCATTTGTGTTTGTTTTGTTATAAGTTATATGCCATGAGAATCAAAGCCAATAGTGTATTTATCAATATTTTTGACTAAATAGCTGACAAAATTAAACTATTTTGTTATTCAATTTTTAAAAAATTTATCCACATATCTCTTTGCAAGTTGATATGATTCAATCTTCTGTAAAATGACTCCCAAGCGGAGGTTACCTCATCAAATCTGTAGTATTTTTGTTATTTTATGAGAGGCTTAAAGTACAACTCTTTTAAAGTGCTATTAATGGTCATATATTCAAGCAATGGTCTCACCTCTAAGTTAGGATTACCATAAAACTCATTCAGGAAGTCTATCAGGCTGTCAAGAGTTAATGTTGTAGAACAGACAATCACATGCTTCTTGATCTTAGATAGACCCAAATGGTAGTCTCCACCACAGTTAACTCTTTCCATGTATGTGGCTAAGATTCCTTGAATCTAGAATGGATTTATAACAATGAACCAGTTAGAAGAAATGAGTTAAAATGTTTAAGTTCCATTGGAATGTTTGTAGTAAAGTAAAGTATCCCTTTACTTAGCTAGATTGGGAGACTTGAGTATGATTACATGGCTTGATATAAAAACAGAGGCCAGGGCAATGGTTAGAATCATAAAGAGTCGACCCAGCCAAATGTCAGGGAAAAATTCACCATAGCCAACAGTGGAGAACATGACAACAAAATAGAAAGATTCAAAAATGGTGAAGTTTGTGCTGCTGCTTCCTCTTTGAATTTGTTGAATAGTGCAGTATACTTAAGGGAAGGAAATCAAGGAGAAAACTTGAAGTTAACTCAAGTGTCAACTTATTTATATTTATGTTTATTACTGACAGAAAATAAGGCAAGCTATTGACTCTAGAAACTGGGTCAGAGAATACATGGTCACTAAATTTTAACTAATCATATATTCAAATAAACTCATGTAACTCTATCAAAAACTAAATTTATAGTGCAATTTCTAGGCTATATTTTACATTCTGTAGCACTATATGGCTATACAGTACATATATTACACAGTATACAGCACAATATCTAGGCTATATCTAGGCTACAAAGCACAATAATTAAATATTAGTATATAAATCTATATATATAAAAATATATATATATATATATATATTGAATTAGATACTAGTAATGCAGATGAATGCCTGCCTGTTCATGTGGTCATTGATCATGCTGTTTGTTGCTTTTACATGTTTCTGATATTCCTTCAGATTTGAAAATTTATTACATCCTAACACAAACCTCCTAAGAATTGCAAGAGATGATGACAGGGGATAGTGAATTCTCAAGTGAAGCAGTATGAGTTCAGAATAGATAGAGAGTTTAGTATGGGAGTACAGCAATTTAGAGTTTAGTAAAGCATTTTTAGCCAGTGTATCCTGTAGCCAATTGTGTAGTATTGGATGTGATTTGTTTGTTATTAAGAACCACATTATTTTGGAACTCTTGTTGTCAAGTTCTTGAGTTGGATGTGTTGTGTTGATCTGTGTTTTACAGAAGGCCTGTTGGAGAGAATCATTACAATATATAAAACCAAACAAATAAATTTATTTCCAAAAAATATTGAGAGAGGATTTGTTTTTCAGTAGCCTCACATGCTAAATAAGAAAACAAGTGATGTTGACAAACAGTAGCACCGTCTGCTAAAGTAATGTCACTGACATAGTTTGGTTTGTTAGGTGGAGATCATTCTGCCAGAAAATTATTGTGTTATTTCATTAGTGTGATGGTCTGGAGAATCAAAGGGAACCTTATGATACTTTTATTTTTTTTTAAGACAAAGATCATTGTCTCAGAATGTATTGGAAAAAATGAACTAATTGGTTCATTATTAAGAGTTGCAGACACAGGAGAATAATAATAAAACTTCCTTTGCTAAGCAGATCTTAAAATAGCCTATTGGCTGAAATAAAAGGAATGACTAGCAGCAGGCTACAAGCATTTTATAGCACCCAGCACATACTTAGAAGCAAAAGTAAAGTGTATATCAATGAAAAGAAAAAAAAAGTATATATAAACATCATAAGACCAGTAGCCATGTATGCAAGTGAGACCTGGGCACTGACAAAAACTACAGAAACTCTGCTAAATACTTGGAGATAACAAATCCTTAGAAAAATGTATAAAAAAGATCAGATTACATTGGGAAGATTTGCCCAAAAGAATGTCAGAGAACAGAGGAGCGAAAAAAGTATACCAACAAAAAACAAAGGGCAGAACATAAATAAAATGGATTGAAGATATAGCGACAGATCTACAACAACTTTTTCGGCATAGAGATAAAAAGCTAAAGAGAGATCTGAATGGAAAGATTTTACTAAACTCTAAACTACATACTAAATTTAAAGCAACGATATTTTAAGAATATTATAGACTCATGATTCTTGTTCTTGAAAAGCATACTCTCTGAAGAAGCTGAAAGGAGAAGGTGACAACAACAAAGACAGTTAACAGCCATTGTCTGATTCTGAGACTAAGAATAAGACTACTTAAGTTAAAGATCTAGATAGATTCAAGTCATATCAAAGTTATCATAGTAATCTTTATTGTTATAGACTTAATTAAAGATCTAGATTGATTCAAGTCATATCAAATAATTCTCAGTAATCTTAACTGTTATAGATGTAGTTAGATCTAGATGTCTTTATGAATCATATTATTGTCACATTGACTATCATGAATACTGTTGCAGGCATTTCGCAGCAATGAGTTTATTCAGACTCTATTGACTAGATCTATAGGATATAGATGTAGTGATAAACCTAGTTATCAGGACATCATATATGTGATAATATAATGTGATCATCATATAGATTATATATAATGTCATAAATCGTACAGACTTAGTCATAGGTCAGACTAAATTTCTAGATGCATTAAGATTCTACATCATGCAACAATACAGCATTACACTTTACAGGCAGCACTTTCACTTTCTTACTAAGTGTTATTGTAATACTAGAATACCTAGATCTAGTACTAAGTAGTAGGGACCACATTGATCTAGATTTCTATATATATAGAATATCTGTGTGGCATTTTACGTCTCGAGAGACGATCTTTTCCCTTTGCAACTTCTTGTGTGACTAAAGAGGCCAATCCTTGATACACAGCTGCGATCGCAGGTTGGGCATATATAATCACCAGGCGCCGTTGCATTTTCACCCTTCTTTCTGCTTCTGTTGTGTATGACATCTGCAATCTGTGACCCTTCCTTTATGCTCTCTCTCCATGTGGATCTGTCCAGTGCCACCTCTTCCCAGTTGCCAGTGTCGATTTTGAAGAGCTTCATGTCGCGTTTGCATACATCCGTATAACGTAAAAGTGGGCGCCCAGCGGCTCTCCTGCCTTCTATTAGATCGCCATACAGGATGTCCTGTGGAAGTCGACCTACTGGCATTCTATGAACGTGGCCAAGCCAGCCAAGGCGTCTGCTGCTGATAACAGAGCGGATGTCCTGGCATCCTGCTCTATGTAGCACTTCCTCATTGTTTATCTTATCTTGCCACCTTATTTTAAAGATCCGCCTTAGGCATCGGAGGTGGAAGACATTCAGCTTTTTTTCCTGCCATGAGTAGGTTGACCATGTTTCACTTCCATACAGCAAGGTGCTCAACACACAGGTCTGGTAGACTAGGGCTTTGGTACTGCTAGTCAGCAATATGTTGTCCCAGACTCTTTTCTGCAACCGTGACAAGGTGGCCATTGCCTTGGCTATCCTGTTGTTTATGTCTTTATCCAGTAGAGTGTTGTTGGATATGATGGAGCCAAGGTAACAAAAGTGATCAACAACTTCTAGTGGTTGGCCATTAATGCTTACTTGAGGTGCAGTGTTTGTGTTTTGGACAAGTATCTTAGTCTTGCTTTGACTGATGTTTAAGCCGAACTTCTGGCAAGCAGCAGATAGTTTGTCAACCATGGACTGTAGCTGAATATCAGAATGAGCCACAATAGCTGCATCATCAGCATACAGGAGTTCCCTGACGAGTAGCTTCCTAACCTTGGTTTTTGCCCGCAGCCTTGATACATTAAATAGTTTTCCAGAGGATCTTGTATGGAGAAACACACCTTAGTTTAGATATATAGAATATAGACTTATAGATTCTATCTAGATCTATATCATAGACTAGTGTTGGCGTGGGTGTGTGAGTTACTGTGAGACTGAACTCTTAATCTGTGACTGTGACTCACTGTACTGTAAGTGTTACTCACTGATGTCAGTGTCGTCAGTGATGAGTGTGAGTAAGAGACTGTCTCTGACTCTTAACTTAACTCAGACTGTCACTGTGAGTCACTGTAGTTACTATAGTAGTTTATTTATTTCGGACATTACATGAATTCGGACATTCGCTGTTTTTTGTGGTCATTAAATAATTATTTTAATATGTATTATAAAACTAGCGCGCTGTATAATGTGCTATTCCATTTTCCAATGATTCTGACCCAATTTCCTTCCATTTAGCTGTCTTTTTATGTAAGAAAAACGAATTTCAAATTTGTTAGTCAGATTGTTGTTTTTTCCTATGTTACCCGGATGACTTTACCTCTTCCTAGAGTTAAGACTATATTTTTTGATTGGCTAAGTCTATACTAATGAGCCCGGCAATATTTATTCTGTTTTTGGAGCTAATTTATTTGATTCATAAGCCAAGTTTTCTAATTCCATACCAAAAAAAAAATTAATACGGTGTCCGAATTAAATTACGATTTTCTTACCAAAATTTATTTCGGACAGCCAGTTTTGGACATCAATAAAAATGATCTTATATTATATTTGTTCGTTTGTTGTTGTTTTTTTAAATAGAGAATCAATGGGCAAATGTTTGGAGTGAGCTTGGTACATTGAATGGCGTTAAATGCTTAGATCTAGACCAGTGGTTCCCAAACTTTTTTCTCTCGTAGACCCCTTGCCTTGTTTTCTGTAGACCCCCTGTTTAACTTACAATTTTTTTCAAATTCAACAACATTGTTTTACAACTAATTTCTATCTGTAGTGAGTTGAAAAGTGAAAAAGTAATTTAAAGCTACATATTAAATTATGGAGATCTATCTTTTTTTTTATTGATAAAATTCAAATTGAAACCAATTAAAATAAAAATTAATATGTACTGCAGGAATCACCAAACAAACTGGAAATGTCTTTTTGCAGGTTTATCATCCATTGCTACAGATGTGTTTCAAACAGGAATTTGTTGTTCAATGAAGTAGTGCTTCAAACATTAAATATTAATTATTTAATAAAGTTTTCGCAAAGAGCAGTTTCTGGCGTATTTCTTGATCTTTCAAGTGTTGCTCATATATTGAGTCCGCAAACATGTTATCACTATCAGGAGAAGGGGCGAAGCCAGTAAGCGTCAAGCATGAAGGGCTCATTAGCCTTGGCTGGCTACCCACCTAGCCGAAGTAATGAATTCAAAACTCTCCTGCCTTGCAACTAAATTCAAACATGGGAAAGGTTTTGTGGGTCAATCCTGAGTAAAAAAAAAGAAAGGAGCCGGCGACTCTAATGCAGTTTGCAACACACATCACTACACCCTGTCATAGCCTTAGACACCGCTGATCCCAAACTGTATATATGTCGTTTGCAAATAATAATAAGCTTTTAATTTTATAACTCATGCCACTGACGTGTCCTTGAACTGTAGTGTTGCTTAAAGTAGTTCTTTTAATAATACCAGGTGTAGGTTTGTGTGAAACAGTGTTTACAACTACAACGGCTGGTAAAATCAATGTTTTACCTTTAATGTTTTACGTGTTTTGTCATAAAAAAGTGAAGTTTCCCTTTCAGATCTTGTGATGGTGTTAAGATTATCTGTTTCTTTGGCCAACGGTTAACGAGCATGGTGTCATGTGGCCAGCACAACGACCAACCGCCTTTACTTTTCCTAACATAAGTCAGGTACCCATTAGAGTTGGGTGGGCTCAGGGGAGCCTTAAAAATCATGAAATTAAAAATTCACAGAGATTCGAATCCAGGAGCCCAGGTTCAGTAGCCAAGCGCCTATTTTGCTATAAGTAAACAGATAGTGTAAGACACCCACAAACCATGATCTTCTCTTTATGATGTTGAAGAGATTTTGTGGGTCTAAGTTTTTCTATTTTTTTTTGTCAGGGTGACATTGTCTCAGTTGATTCTCAAACGTAATTAGTTTAATATCGCCATAAAAAGGCAATTGGCATGTTTGATAAGGAAGGAATGAACAATTTTAAATAATCAACGCTATACAGTTTACATTTCTTTTTGCTAAACATTACTTACATGTAGACACAATTAAGTTACTTAAATAATTATTGAAATTAAATACAACAATTTTTCGTTTGAATAGCAGGATAAATATTTAAAGGATTAACTTATGCACACATTATATGTTAGTATGAAGAATTAAATTAATAGGATGTAAATATTAAAGTCACAACATGCTTAAATGAAATCTATTATCATAGACCCCCATGGACATCTCATAGACCCCCAATTTGTTTTTTCACTTTCGTAGACCCCTTGGAAGTCTTCGTAGTCCCCTGGGGGTCTATATAGACCACTTTGGGAATAACTGATCTAGACCTACTAGATAGATCTCGATTTATATAGAGAGAATATAGAGGATTCAGTTAGGCCTACTATACTACAAAAGATCATCTGTATTAGAAATTTATTAAATTAATAAACAAAAAAACATAAACATTCAACACACATCTAATCATGCAAAACCCCAAACATTCAACACACATAAAATAATTCCAGAAGTCTGTGCAGAAATCACTATTCCAGTGACCTAATTTTGGTAGAATAAGTGTGTTCATATTTTTATTTTTTGTGTTCGTATTTATGCATAGTTTGAAAACATCGTAATGATTTCATGTGAGGGGCTATGCCTGGGGATCTTAAAATTTAGTTAATGTTAATATAGAATTAAAATCTGAGTTTATTGATGCCTAAATATAGAGACTGTCTGAAATAAATTATGGTGTCCGGAATCAAATAATGTGGGTCAAATGTGTCCGAATTAAATGAAAACACACGGCCTCTTTGATCTTAAATATAATAACAAATATAGGTTAGGGGAACAAATATAAGTAGTCATCCTTATTCTCCTTTAAGTTTAAGTAAAGAAGATTTTGATATACGTCATTTTCTTTTCTATGTCAAACCATTGTAAAATAATGCGCTGTCAAAGTTAAACTTTCAAATTTGGGCCTATAGTCGTCGAATAGCATAAACTACTCTAGTAACTTACAACTTTTGAACTTATATTGAACTTACCCTCATTACAGTTACACTGACTTACACTGTACCACTCGCGGCTGAGTGAGTGTACCTAACCTGGGCTGTGGTCTTCATCGCCATCGATTTATATTAATGTATGAAATTTATGAATAATTCAGAAAATACTAGAGTAGATTCTAGATCTAGTAACTATAAAGATCTAGATTACCGTGATGAAATATCTAGCGTCTATATACCAGACTGTAAATTAAAGTCTAATAGTCAATAGAGCTAGCTAGTCATGTTAGTTTCAGACGTCAATAATAAAAACGTGTTGCGGAAGTCATCTTTTTTTCTAATTCGTATTTATAGATCTAATGGGAGCATCCATTGTCTTCTAAGACATGGGGAGCCATCATTTATAATTTTAAGTCCTCACTTTCTGGTCTTCGCTTTTTCTTTTTTAAACTTTAAATGCTCTAAATTTTAGATGATCTCGAATTAAGTAATTTTAGATCGATCTAAATAAGAAGGAATACTATCAAAACAAATATAGATCAATAGTCATTCATTGTTTGAATGGCTGCCTGGTCGTGAATGGCTGCCTGGTCGAGGATGGCTGCCCGGTGCGTGCGGTTTGCACGCTGGACTGTCGTTCAGATTCATCGAGGGTCCCGGGTTCAAACCCTGCCCGCTCCCATCCCCCGTCGTCCTGCGGGAGGTTTGGACTAGCAATTAATTATCTTCAACTCCTGAAGGAACATCCGAAACATATAAAACATTTTACGAATGTAGAATGTGTGTACGTTGTTAACTTCCCCACCTCTTAACATGTTCAGATGATTCATTTAATTGAACAAGCCATTGTGATAGCTAAGTCTAGATGCAGATCTAAAATCTAATTTAAAAAATAAACAGGAATTTAAGTTTGTAGTGTACTTGTTGCTTTTCTGAATAGATTTCTGAATGATCTTACTGATACTCCTATCCAGCAATGCAAATAACCTGGAACAAAAAGGTCTTTCAGAAGTACTGGATACACAATCTGGACACGAATAGGAACAAGAAAAAGGCAAAATATAGAAATACTTTAAAAAAAAAAAACTTTTATAGGAGGAAGAACTCCACCTTCGCAACAATAAATTTCAATATTGTAGAAGCTATTTTAATTTTTCCATATCAAAATAATTGATAACCAATATATAATGGACCTCATTCACGAATCGTAAACAAACAACATTTAGCCACGTGGTTTTCTATCTCTTCTATATAATTAACGATCTCGTGTTTAATTCATGTTGGTTGCCACGTGACAGTTTTTTCCGTTGTTTTATCAATAAAATCACGTGACTAAATGTTGTTTGTTTACAATTGGTGAATGAGGTTCATTGGCAAATTGGTTAACTTTTAATTGATTCATGTTTTTTTAGGTACAAAAAAAATTAATGTTTAAAGTTTCAACTTGATCCGAAAATAGATGTGGGAGAAATAACGTATACAATTATCTATGGGGACGAAACCCTACATTACATATTTAGCATATCTGTGACTGTTAAATGATTAATTTCCTTTGTTGGCATTAAACAAAATATTTAATTACCAGTACTTAAAAATTGATTAATTGGTTAATTTTTTTTGTTATCGATTCATGTATTTACTTCACCGAGGAATAATTGTGCAAAATTTAAGCAGGATCCAAGAATGGGTATGGGAGAAATAACGTGTTAAAACTTTAGACCAGACAGAGTGAGTTGATCTAAGCTGTGTAAAGACAGGTTGATTGTGTAAGTGATCTCCCAATTTAAAGTTTTGTTTTTTCAAGTTTCGTACACTTATTTTGAAATGAAGATAATTCATTCCAGACCAAACCTCATGCGTGACGTCAGGGGATGAGTCATTGACGACTAGCATTAAAACGCATATCACTCGAACAGGCGGCCACACATTTTTTTTTACTAAGCGTATATCCACTCTCTCTGTCTGTCTGGTAAAAAGTTTGTACAGTTTTTTTCTAAAAGTATTTTTTTATATTTTCTTTTTCATATACTAATTTTTAAGACGGGAGGGTATTTCAAGTCACTGTCCACTGAGAGCAAACCTAGATAAAAGTCGGCGCTATTGCATAAGCAACTAAACGTGTGTCACTAGAACAGTGTTTCACAAACTGTTTCCTTAAAGCAGGGGTCTCAAACACGTGACCCGCGGGCCACAAGTGGCCCCGCGAAACTATATTGTGTGGCCCGCGGACACTTCCGCAAATTAAAAAAAAGATAGATAAAATTTACAATGACCACATATCAGCCGTGAAATGATTTACAACTCCACAAATCAGTAAATGAGGTGTCACTGTCGCCCACCGACCGCTTAGGCTTTCAGAAGAAACTGGGTGAACGGTGGCCTGATTCTAACCGCTGGCCGCTAGCGAGTCAGCGACAAATGTTCCACAGCAACTGATTGCCGCTGCAAAAGACTTTGTAGCATATTCCATTGTACTGGACGAGTCTACTGGTGTAACAGACACCGCATACTGTGCTGTATTTATTCGTTGGGTCGACGAAAACTTGAACATTGTTGAAGAGCTATTGGACTTACTACCCATGAAAGGAAAGACGACTGGACGCGACGTGTTTCAAGATTTGGAAGCTTGTATTGACAGCTGTGGGCTACCGTGAGACAAACTTGTTTCAGTGGCTACGGACGGTGCACCCGCAATGTGTTCAGAGAAGGTTGGCGTTGTTGGATTAATGGTAGAGAAACGGAATCAGCTCAGCTTGGCGGGACCTTTTGCAGCCATACATTGCATTCAGCACCAAGAATGCACTCTGTGGCAAAAGTCTACAAATGAAG
This sequence comes from Biomphalaria glabrata, assembly GCF_947242115.1. NCBI lineage: Eukaryota > Metazoa > Mollusca > Gastropoda > Planorbidae > Biomphalaria > Biomphalaria glabrata. The sequence continues at coordinate 721,062 of NC_074719.1, forward strand.
AACGTGATGGATGCTGTCGTAAAGACGGTGAACTTCATACGTGCACGGGGTCTCAACCACAGACAGTTTGTGTCATGTCTAGCTGATTTAGAAACGGAATACGGAGAGTTGCTGTATCGCAGTTGACGTGAAAAACGTTCCAGAGGAAGTCCAGATGGATCTACTGGACCTGCAGTGTGACACTGTTCTGAAGCAAAAATACGCTGATGTTGGCGTTCCAGATTTTCTAGCATTTTCTTCCCAGAGAGAAGCTTCCAAACGTATTCTGCGCAGCTTGCTAGAATTCTAGCGATGTTTGGGAGTACGTACGTTTGCGAACAGTTTTTCTCCAGAATGAAGATCAACAAAACAGCATTACGATCAAGACTGACTGATGAGCATCTGAGAGCAACCTTGCGGCTTGCCACTACACGCGACTGCATGCCTAACGTCGATGGTCTGGTCTCTGCCAAATGCTCTCAGATGAGTGGACAGAAACATGAGTGACGAGCTAACTGCAGTTGGCCTAGTAATTATAATTTTTTTTGGGGGGAGGGGGGGGAATACAGTTTCTGCTTTTTTATTAGTGACAGACACAACGTCAACTTATTTTAGTAATCTAAACTGCCTGTGCATGTTATAAACTACACTAAATGTAATTAATAATTATAAAAACTTTATTTTAGCATTTAACTGCAGTGTTCGTAAAATTTAATGGAAAAACATACTCTTTTCGTGATGCGGCCCGCTGACTGGTTGTTACTTCCCACTGCGGCCCACATGCTGATATGAGTTTGAGACCCCTGCCTTAAAGGAACACTTCGCACGTTCTGAGTATTTAGCTGAGCACTTCGCTTATTTTTTCTATTCACGTGGTGGCCTTGTTATGGTGTGTTTGTGTGTGTGTGTGTGTATTTATATGGTGATGGTGGGGAGAGGTTAGCGGTTGTGAATGATGCAATATAGGTGGCATTGACGTCACTTGGTCTTAGTTAGGACAGACGACTCCAGAACGGAAGACTGAACGGTTGATTTATTGTAGTGAGTTAGATTTTGTTAAGAAATATGAATTATTACTTAAGGCTACTACATCTATTTCATTAATCACAAGTTGGTTTTGTTTATATTATAAATAAAATGTTATTTAGTTTGTTCACAAAGGAAGTTATTCAAGTTATATGAAGTTTTTAAGTTAAGATGCATTATGCCTAACAACGGTTTAGTTGTCTTCCAGCAGTCTGGTGCTACAAGTCAATGACCGGTAACAACCGTGACTTTCGTGATATATCGAAGGCGCCGTAACAACAGGCCTACTAGTTAATTATTCTAGTAGTCCGCGGAACACCTATTCAGGCCTCGCGGAACCCTACAGTTCTGCGGAACACAGTTTCGGAAACACTAATCTAGAGAATGCTGACCACGTCCTTCAAAGCTGGCAACTTAATCAAGATGTCAAACAAGTTCATTCAGAATATTCAGATTATGTTATGTTTTCCCTTTTTCTTATTCCGAGTTCAGAATTTCAAATAGTGTATTTAATTAATGTGACATCCGTATATGTGAATATTAGAATATCTCAATATGCGTCCTTTGTTTGGGTTGGCTGCCTGGGCGTGTGGTATGCACACTCGACTGTCATTCGAAAGGTCCCATTGGTCCTTGGTTTATACCCTGCCCACTGCCATCCTGCGTTGACCTGGTCGATGTTTGAGCTAGGATAAAATTATCTTCAAATCTGAAAGAACATACGAACGTAAAACATTTAGCAAACCTTCAACTGAAGAAAACATGAAGACATTCGAACAAACGCGGCCTCGAGATTTATAGCAAACAAATATTCAGATCTGACTAGAGTAACGCCAATAGTCAAATCACGCAATTTATAGACACTTTAGCACAGAAGAATGACAATAAAGTAGCAATAATACATTGAACCATAACTTACAAATGCAAAAATACAACTCAATAAAAAAGAAACTCAGACACAACGATAAAGGTACATTTCTTATCCTATATACTAGAACACATTTTTGCAAGTACTTCTTCTCCATAGTGCCATTAGAGCATAAAATAGATTGCCTGAATCAGCCAGGAAAACCAAAAACCTGAGAGTTTAAGTTCCTAATTAACACGCGTGACTAGATTAACAAATGTATTCGATTAGGACGTAATTATCTTTTTGAGAAACGTATGTAATTTATAACATCAGATAAGAAGTATTCTTATAGCAACCCAGTTCATTAGAGTAGAAGTAAACAAGAGATTGTTACGTAAGACTTGAGACTGATTTTGGTACTTTATTATATGGATATTTGTTTAAAAGATGTCCGGCTAAATTAGAATTAGGATTAGATTAGGTGGACGTATGAGCCTTCTAAGAATCCACTTAGAATGCAATATTTCTGTTCTCTAAACGATTTGTGTATTTCTGGTCACACAAATGATTATAATTCAAAACCCATCTCCCATTCAATTCACCATTAGTGAGTGAGTTTAAGTGATTAAAGAAGAAGATGTAAATGATTGATTTAGATGGCGTTATTATTTGGCTTTGTAGTATACAACAATTGAAAGCCGGACATTCTCACATTTTAGACCAGTGATTCGGTCCGTGGGCCATTTTAATTTTTAACACTCGTGTCGCGGGCCACACCGCCGAAATGATCAAATAAAAAAGAAAGAAAGAAAATTGACTTGAAATCATTCTTATGTAATTATTCACACATTAATTGCTTGTTAGAAATTTATTCGAAAACATACTTCTGAATATCCGGCTGCATAGATGAGACATAAAGTCAGAGTACTGAATCCAGACTCTCGTCCGTGATACGAGGATTTAATATTGGTTTCGCCTGTTTCATCACTGAAAAAGTTTGTGCTTGTAAACAAGGTGACCATCCTTAACTCTTGTTTCGGGGGATTTAGACAAGTTTCTGCAGGCACCACGGAGTAGAAATCAATTGTCTGCATGGTTATAAATGTATCAAGAAGTGATGTCTGGCTTTGTAAGTCAATCAGTTCCAGTTACAGGGATGACAGGGCTCTTGACACATCAGCCGCTCATGGATTTTTGAAAAGACTTATTTCATTCTTTAAAAATGTGAAAATCGATAAATCTTTCAGTGAATAATCCTTCATTGGCCTCAGAAATTAGATCGTTTTTTGATCTTTTTGGGATAGACATATTAAGCTGCTTGTATTTTTGTAGAGCGGTACAGGCTAGAACTTGAAAAGATGCACCCCTTCCCATGCTGAATGAAGAGCTGCAATGTTGTTCGAAAGCGCTTATGTCAGCATAAGACATGCTAAGAGAAATCAACTTGTAGTTTGATATTGAGTTCATTCCGATGTGATGTAATGTCTCATCAAATAGCCAAATCCCACAACTTTGTGTGGTAGTTCAGTTGAGATACTTGCTTTGAATGCTCAGTCTCAAATATTGATTTAAAAAAAAAAACGTTTTAGTACCTTATCATATGCTCCAGGTTTAAACCCTTGTCACAGAGGTTTAGTTGGTGAATAAAGCAATGAAGCTGCAGACACTTGGTTCCATTGGACTCGACAACCTTTCTAATAACTCTTGCTTCCAGTCCACAGTGGAATCCAACCATACTTTTAATTTAAGTCATTGGTTAATATGCATGACTAAATGCATAACGCGTAGGACGTAATCATCTTCTTTTTTGAAGTAACGTCTGTATTATATAAGATAAGATACTTCTGGCGCCATCAGTAAACACTCTCATAAATTTCTCCCAAGAAAAATATCCTTTATGATGGTTGAAACCTTTTTGAACAGGTTTTTGCGTGATGGTCCCATGCATCCTCCTTATAGCTATTAACTCCTCTATTATTGCAATATTGCTGCTTATACCGTAAATACCAAGAGTTAAGCGGTACCAGATATGCCTGTTTCATTATGTTTTTGTTTTTTAAAACATCCACAGTATCTTATCAAACAAATATGTTGACTCACTATCATGTTCCTAAAAAAAAAGTAAAGGTCCGTTCACTTTTCCAGGAAGATTTCAAATTGAAGTTTAAAAGGTCATGGTACCAATCTATCTATGAAAGCGTGACTGTCCTAACATAGGGAAAAATACATTTTCATCTTTTATTTTCGGAAGGGGGAAGATTTTCTACGCTCTGTGCTGACGTTTCGGCGGGCCGGATGGAACGACGTCGCGAGCCGGATCTGGCCCGAGGGCCGTATTTTGGGCATCACTGTTTTACACTATCACCCAGCCACACCCCTAAAATGAAGTCTCTTTAGTTGGCTACCCGGTAAACGGTTGCCTAAATAAACATGATTAACTATAGATTGACCGGAAGTGTGTTTGTTCTCAGATCGTGATTAGACAGAGCCCAGCTTGTGTGATATGCCGTTAAGATCATTAAAGTTTATGTGTTTGATCTAGTGATTTAATTGTTTTATTTCGTTAACTACAGCTGAACCAGGGACACATAGAGACGTATCGAGACTTAAGGTAGATTCTATCGAGTTATAAGTAGATAGAGTTATATAATAGGAAAGCTGTGACATATTTTGGAGGCTCGTTTATCTAGTTACTCGACTTAGTCTTGGAAGACAGGCAGAACTGCGGTTTGCCATTGTGAAAAGGTCAAGGACCAAGAAGGCCGTGAAGTGTGTGCGCTCACGTGCAACGGCGGGAGAAAAAAACTAAGTCAATCAGCCGAGACGAAACTAGGTCAGACACAGTGATAAAATAATTTGTTTTGTTTATATTTGATGCTACACACATAAACAAGAATGGCAGACAAATTATCACAGATAATAGCCGCTGGAAAAGAGATGGGATTGACTGGAACCGCTTTACAAGAGTGGGTAGAAAAAAAAGACAAAGATCGAGATAAAAGAGCTAAAGAGAGGAAAGTGAGAGCTAAAGAGAAAGAAGCTGATGTAGAAATACACAAATTGAGAGTAAGAGAGTTGGAGCTTAGGGAGACGAGAACTTTAAAGAGCATATAAAACCTGTATGGAAACCAAAGTTGCCACCTTTTAATGAGAATGTGTATCAAATGGATGCATATTTGGCGAGATTTGAAGTACATGCTCAAGCTACAGAAATACCTAAAACTCAGCGGGGAAGTCATCTATACACATTGTCACAGGGAAAGGCACTGCAAGCTTGTATCAACTTTTCTAAGAAAGATTTAGAGGAATAAGCAAGTGAAGGAAGTACTTTCTAGATATGATGATATATTGACGGATGTACCAGGGAGAACTGCAGCAATTAAACACGACATCATTCTCAAAGACTCTGAACCGGTGAAACAGAAACCGTATCCAGTACCTTTAGGGTATATGAAGGAAGTGGAAGAAGAGATTCAGTTGATGCTGAAATTAGACATTATATCACCAACAGAGTCACCTTACACAGCACCTATGGTGGTAGTTAGGAAAAATTCAGGCGCAGTAAGAATATGTGTTGACTACAGGAAGCTTAACAAAGTTACTGTGCTTGATTCGGAACCATTACCCAATCCTGAAGACTTGTTACCTCAAATGGCAGACGCAGCATTTTTTACAAAGCTAGATTTGACCCGTGGGTATTGGCAGATACCTTTGGTAGATAAAGCTAAACCACTTACAGCGTTTAGTAGTCCTTTTAGTTTATATCAATTTAATGTCATGAGTTTCGGGCTAGTCAACGCACCAGCAATGTTCAGCAGAATGATGAGAAAGGTATTGCAATAATCTACCCCATGTACTGTGCTACCTAGACGACATCTGCATTCATGACATTACTTGGTCAGATCACCTACAACATCTAGAAATGGTTCTAGATACATTGAGGAGAAATGGTTTAACCGTGAGACTATCTAAAGTGGAGATTAATTGCAAGAACATTTCCTTTCTAGGATATGTAATTGGAGGACACTCACTGAAACCGCAACCTGAACTACGACAACGGATTATGAATCTTCGTCAGCCAACAACCAAGAGACAGGTCCGTAGTTTATTAGGACTCTGCAACTTCTATCGAAGATTTATAGCAGATTTTGCGGAGATGACTGAGCCACTCACAAACCTGACCAGAAAGGGAACACCCAATGTGATCAGATGGTCACATGACTGTGAAATATCGCTGCAGAAGATGAAGGCGTTTGCTGAGGAACCGATCCTGCGTCTACCTGAATGTCAGAAGGAATTCATACTAGCTACTGATGCATCTGCTGTTGCTATCGGGGGATGCCTAGCACAGGAATCACAGGGCATTCTACATCCCGTTATGTACGTCAGTAGAAAGTTGTCTTCAGCAGAACAACGATACAGCACCGTAAAAAGAGAGTGCTTGGCAGTTGTTTGGGCAGTAACCAAGTTGGCCAGGTACCTGTTAGGCAGAACATTTGTACTCCGCACAGATCACGCACCCTTACGTTGTTTAAACACAAGTAAGTCGGTGAATTCCAGGGTAACTCGCTGGGCCCTGGTACTTCAGGACTTTCAGTTCGAAGTGCAGCATATTCCAGGTAAAGGAAACGTGGTAGCGGACATTCTGTCACGCTTATCATGAATATAAGCCTACGTGGCTTCTTACAAGCATGTGTTGCCTGATCAAAGACTGTGTGTCATCAACTAAGACTGTGTGTCTTCAGCTAAGACTGTGTGTCTTCAACTAAGACTGTGTGTCTTCATCTTCTAAGACTGTGTGTCTTTATCTTCTAAGACTGTGGTTCTTATACTAAGACTGTGTGTCTTAAATATAGACTGTGTGCCTATTACATTGAAGTCTGTGTGACTACATTGAAATCTTTGTGACTATGTTTAAGTCTGAATGACTACATAACCGCCTGTGTGGCATATTCAGAGCCTTTGTGGCCTATCGAACGAACATTTTAGTTGTCTTGTAATGTAATGTTTACTATTTGTTTTATAATCGTCTTATTTAGTAATCTTTGTAAAAATCGATTATAATTTTAGGAGGGGCGAGATGTCACGACTGAATGTGTGTATGTGTGTAATTCTAATCTATTTTTACACTCTGCGCGATTGACCGGAAGTGTGTTTGTTCTCAGAGGGTGATTAGACAGAGCCCAGCTTGTGTGATATGCCGTAAAGATCATTAAAGTTTATGTATTTGATCTAGTGATTTAATTGTTTTATTTCGTTAACTACAGCTGAACCAGGGACACATAGAGACGTATCGAGACTTAAGGTAGATTCTATCGAGTTATAAGTAGATAGAGTTATATAATAGGAAAGCTGTGACAACTACCATATGCCAAAGGCAATATTTTTTTAGTGAGCTGAAAGGTGGTCGAAATACCCCCCTCCCCCTTTTTTTTCCCCCGAAACGCTTTAAAGGTCAGCTTGCTTTAAATGACACAGAAGAGAGCACCTGGCAGCAGGTGACTTACAAATAAAACACCAAAATTTACAATGTTTGAAATGTTCAGTTGAAACTGGAACATTCCAAAAACTAAAGCGGCCATGACCTTCGAACATTTGTTTTAACCAAACAGGATGAATAATAACAAGAGAGGGAAACAAACGCTTTTGTAACGTTTAGACGTAAAATCAAGAAATTCGCCTCCTCTCTCCCTTTTTAAGGCCTACTAAAATACTTTGATAAACGCAGAAGATAGATTTCTTATGATTTCTTATACTGAAGAGCGTGACATGTGACCCTATATCTATGCATCAGACAAGCAGAAGACAGTGAAAAAAATCCGTGGCCTGGAGTGGGAACAATGTCTCCGTTATCTTCATAATTAGATTTACATGATGCGAAGTGAAAAGAGATAAAATTGCAGCACTGTCGTGAGAAGAATGAATCTTCTATGACATTAACAGTTTATTTCTTTTTGAGCTCATTCGGAGGGGGCCTGCTGAGTGGTATAGCGATTGGCTTCCGAACCGGGCGTCACGGGTTGAAATCCTGGTAAAGACTGGGATTCTTAATTTCGGGAAGGGTACCTGACATTAGTTTTGGAAACTGGCCACATGACACCCTCGTTAATCGTAGGCCACAGAAACAGATGACCATTACATCGATCTGCCCTATAGATCGCAAGGTCTGAAAGGGGAACTTTACTAGTTCATAGGGCGTGTAAATGGAGCATATCTGGATTCTGGTGATACTAATTATGGCAGTGATGCCTAGCTTACAGGCCTCTAGCATCTCCGGCACGTAAAAATAGATCAGGGACTTTTCAATTCTAAACACGGCACTGAGGTTGGATAACTATTGACTTATGGGAAGTTGGAAACCTCTTTATGTAAATGCTCTCGTGTCGTTTTACGGTGTGAAGTTAAGCTATCATATGATAGAATGGGTGATTCAATGGTGAGATAAATGGTTTATGTATTAATAGTTACATAGCAAGTGACCTAGCTGGGGGGGGGGGCGGAGGTAACTCACCAGGTGACATCCGTCAGTGCTGACACCACAGTGAATAAATTTAACTTTTGCAAAAGAAAGCTACAAATATTTTTTTTAAATTTATCCCTACTTAATGTTCAAATAACAGAATGAACTGAACATTCCTATTAGTCATTGTGCAAACAAAAAAAGTGAAACAAAGGCCATTATGTAATCAAACCCACGACATTTTTGTTATTAGCGCTATGCTCGATCAACTTAGCTATCCAGCTGTCACAGCCCGCCTATACATGGGAGGTTGCCCCTGCTGGATGTGAAAGTCATTTAGAGGGTTGGATCACTGGCGAGCAACTCCAAACCCTAGTTTAGTCTCTTGAAGACTGGGACATCTTATGTAATAGTGGAGGATTAACATACTCTCCAAAGAGACACAACTCAGAACTTTATAGTTAATGAAACACTTTATAGACTATACACATTGTTTGCTAGTACGTTTGTGGATCATCAGATCAATTCAACAAAAATACATCGTCCAACATGGACTATCTACGATAGGAAAAAACTTTTCTACAACTTTAGTCTGCGATTCTGACAATATCCGTACTCCCACTCTCTCGGAGCCCAGTCACCAACTAACTTAAAAATTCCTACATCTCATCTCTCCCTACACACATTCACGTGGATCTGTTGGTCACAATCTCACTATCTCGTGCAAGCCATAGTAGAGAAAAACTATACATTTATCACTACCATTACAATAAGCAAACACAGTTTGTAACATCAGCCATACTTTTATTTGCGAAATTTTAGCTTGAAATACTTGTGCCTTTTACCTCGTTTCAACTTTTGACCTCCCTCCACATTTTATTGACAATAAAGCTCACAGTAAAAATTGAAAAATTAATAAATAAAAAGAAGTAGAAATCTAAACAGGCATCTCAAATATTTTTTAATACTAATAAATGGACCGGCCTCTCCCTTCATATCCTGCTAAGAACCACTGAAGACCTTGAAAAGTGGAGGGTTTTGTTATGCGAGCTGTCACAGCACCTCTACGACTAAATTCAAGGAACAGATGATGATGATTATAAATAAAATACTTAGATACTGTCCTTGCGAACGCCGGTATGGACAGTATAGAGAGACTTCTTATGGCCCGGCAGTTACGCTGGGTAGGGTACGTATGGGAGACGAACGTATGCCAAAGGCAGTCTTTTTTGGTGAGCTAAAAGGTGGTCTACGTAACAGAGGCGCCCCACGCAAACGCTTTAAAGACTAGCTTAGGCGTCAACTTTCCTTGGCCGACATAGAAGATAGCACCTGGTTGCATCCTGCTTCAGAACGAGACAGCTGGAGGTCACTCACGAAGGAAGCAGGATACACATTTGAGACCAAAAAGAAAATCCGCTGCCGAGGACAAACGCAGACGACGAAAAGAAAATCTAAATCGACCACCTGCGGACAATGGTTATGCTTGCCTTGGCTGTGGCAAAATATGTAGGTCACAGCTGGGGCTGCGCAGCCACTGGAAATACTGCACACCTCACTAATCTTCGGACTCGAAACAAAATATCAAAAGCGCAGACGCCAGGTGCCTTAGTTAATAGACAAGGGAACAAAAGATGTATTAGACTATGGTGAATAGATTGTTTTTATACACCGGGTAGAAAGAAGGGTGAAAGTGCTCTAGTGTCTGGTGACTACAGATGCTCAACTTGTGAACTTGTGACCGCAGCTGTGTATTAAGGATTGGCAAAGTGTTCACCAAACGACTTATTGAGACGTAAAATGTCACAGATAAATCAGACAGCGTATTCTGAATAGGCCTACTGTTTCCCTAAGCAGCTCTTTAAAGAATAATAAGCAAAACATGTTTCTGGTCGAGTAAACTTCGTACTGTCACCTAGGTGGTCCGTGTCGCCCGCCGCCATGAGAGAATTTGGGCTAGGATGTAATACATTCGATAAATATCTTTTTTTTTTCTTGAGCTATAAACTCACCTAACGACAAATGTGTAGAGTTGCCTTAAGTCATAAATAAAAGCTTGCTCTGTCATTGCTATGAAAAGATCTTCTGCGATGTTCTACACATTTAATAACACATCGTACGTTGTATTTGCATAAAAGCCGACGAGCGGTAAGTGAAGTGATTGAAAGACATTTGCTTTAATCTATCTAAAGCAGTGATTCCCAAAGTGGTCTATATAGACGAAGACTTCCAAGGGGTCTACGAAAGTGAAAAATATTATTGGGGGTCTATGAGATGTCCACGGGGGTCTACGATAATAGGTTTCATTTAATCAGGTCGTGACTTTAACTGTTACATCCCATTAATGTAATTCTTTCATACATTAATATATGATTTGTACCTTAATCAATCATTTAAATATTTAGGCTGCTATTCAAACAAAAAATTGTTGTATTTAAAAGCACGTTTCATTTTCCCATTTATTTGTATTATTTTTTTTTAAAGGGTGGGGGGGGGTGCCATGTTGGCCATTAATGTTGTACATGTTTCGGATGTTCCTCCAGAATTGAAAATAATTTACTTCCTAGTCCTAACCTCTCGCAGGACGATGGGGGATGGGAGCTAGCAGTGTATGAACCTGCGACCATCGACAATTCCGAACAATAGTCCAGCGCGCGCGACCAGACAGCCATTCTTCATGTATGCTAAGAATCGTTGTTTGTTTTTAAGCCAAGGATAAGAGGTCAGTTGGGGGTCAACATTCCAAAGTCAGGACAGGACTGTATTTGACCAGTTGTTCTGCTACACATCCACACATACGAGTGTGTGTACACGTTGTTTTGTTTTATTTATTTATTTATGTTATTGTCAAGTGACCAGGAGACCTGGTCCCCAAAGAGCCAGGATGACCTGGGTACTATCTTATATAATACAGACGTTACTTCACCTAATAACATGATCACATCCTACGTGTCATGCATTCAGTCATGCATATTAACCAATGACTTACATTCTGCCAAGTCACTGGTTTTCCTGGCTAGCTTAGGCAACCCATTCCATGCTCTAATACCGCTAGGGAAGAAGGAGCATTTGTACAAATTTGTCCTAGCATATGGGACGAGGAATGTGCATTTATCTTTGTGTCATTCTGAGTATTTTATTAATTTGTTTTTGTAGTTGAAGATTATGGTTCAGTGTTTCATGTATAATTGCTGCTTTATTTTGGGGACAAAGCATAGTAAAGTTCCTCTTTCAGACCTTGTAGTCTATGTAAAGGTCATCTGTTTTGAATCCTTGGGATTCGCGTAGGCCAGTGATGCCCAACCTTATTTGGTCTGCAGGCCATTTTAATTTTTGGCATTCGTGTCGCGGGCCATATCGCCAAAAAGGAAAAAAAAATACAATAAGCTATTTTTATTAGTTTTATTTGTGGACCTACTTACATAAATTCATGTGATGCATGGAGTTTATCCAAAACCATCTTCTGAATATTTGTCTGCATAGATGAAACACCAAGTCGGAGCACTGAATCTAGCTGTTCATCCGTGAGTCGATTACGTCACATAGATTTCGCATATTTCATCACTGAAAAAGTTTATTCACACAAATAAGTGCTTGAAAAACTTGTGATCACTCTTAACGCTTGTTTCCGAAGATTTGGAAAAGTTTCTTAGGTAACACGCAGTAGAAGTCAATAGTCTGCATGACTTGAATTTGTCAAGCAGGGATGTCTGGCTGTTAAGTCAATCAGTTCCAGTTACAGATCTGTCGGGCACTTGACACATCGGCAGCAAATGGATTTTGAAAAAGACGGATTTCATTTTTAAATTATGAAAATTTACAAATCTTTCACTGAAATTATTCATCAAGAGCCTCAGAAGTTGGATAATTTTTTCTTTATTTAGCTGCTCATCATTTTGTAGAGTGGTTCAGGTTGGAAGTGTTGAATGAAGAGTTGCAATTTTGTTTGGAAAGCGCTCATGTCTGCACACACATGCGAAAGCATTCCCTTGTAGTTTGGTATTTGGTAGAGTGGTTCAGGTTGGAAGTGTTGAATGAAGAGTTGCAATTTTGTTTGGAAAGCGCTCATGTCTGCACATACATGCGAAAGCATTCCCTTGTAGTTTGGTATTGAGTTCATTTAGATTTGATGTGATGTCGCATAAAATAGCCAAATCCCACAACCACGAGGGGTCGTTCAGTTGTGGCACTTGTTTTGATTTTTCCATCCTAAATATTTCAATTTTGTGTCTCAAATAAAAAAACTTTTTAATTCCTTCTTCATTGTGAAATACAACGTCTTCAGAATTCTGTCAGAAAATCTTTGATAGTTCTGTGATTCAACGCTTGTGATTTGATGGAATGTACAGTACTGAACATAATCAGCATCACATGGTCTAGATTCAAAATCTTCCCTCAGAGATTTTGTTGGTGAATGATGCAGTGAAGCCGCAAGGGTTCAGTTCCATTCGACTCAACTTTTTAAAATAACTCTTGCTATCAGTCCGCTGTGACATCCAGGCATATTTCTAGCGCCATCAGTAATCACTCCAACTAATTTATTCCAAGGAAGAGCAAGGTCTTCTATGATGGCTGACACTTCTTTGAACATGTCTTCTGCAGTTGTAGTCCCATGCATGCTCCTCATAGCTGCTAACTACTCTTATATCAAAATTGTTGTTTGTACCGTGAATAAATACCAAGAGTTGCGCGGTATCGGTTATGTCAGTGGACTCGTCAGCAGCAATAGAAAACATTTCGAATTCTGCTGCTCTGTCTTTTAATGTGAACGGAAAATTTGTAGTATCATGCGAGAAAAGCTGACAGCTTCTAATGCATTCTTCTTTTCATGACATTTCTTCCATCACTGCTAGCAAGCACTTTTTTTTACACATTCGCCATTGGATAAAGGCTTCATTGCTCTATTTAGGATGTGAGCTGTAGCTGGCCCTTATCGCCGACTCATTTTCTTGTCTCTTTTTGTTAAATATTCTCGTCAATCCCACGATCTCTATTCGTAACTTGGCAATCTTGTCTTCATGGCTCAAATCAAGAATGTCACCATTTGTGTTTATGTATTTGGTTTCATAATTCCTTTTAATGTTATGTTCTTTAAAAACAGCCACACTTTCTTTACAAATGAAAAATGTTGGCTTATTATCGAATTCCACAAAAAAGTAAAGATCTGTTCACTTTTCTACATGCAGAATCCACTTTTCGTTTCTTAGATTTTCCCATTTTATTAAATCACAAACGTTAAACAATAAGGTACCAATCGTTTTGACATTAAAAGAACACGACCCAAAACGAGGCTTCAATGATGCTCTGTGTTGTACACACAAGGTGTCAAGGACACGGCTAGCTCAAGACAGTAGCGGAATTTTTCAAGATTTTAAAAATAGCTGTCAAGTCTTATCTACATAAAAAAAACAACAACACTTGTGTTCTTACAATAAAAAAAATATTGAATATGAATATTAGAATACCAAACATAAAGATGGAATTCACCAAATAAAGAGTGAGAATTCTAACTTAAAGAAAATATAAATCGAAACTTTCTCATTTTTACATTTTTTAAAATCATTTTGTTCCAATGTTTTGGCGGGCCGGATTGAAGCACGTCGCGGGCCGTAGTTTGGGCATCGCTGGCGTAGGCTAACACACTTTGGAAAAACTGTGTTAGAAGAGACAATTAGCAGCAGGCCGAGTCTAGATGAAACACGTGATCTTATTGATAAAACAACGGGAAAAACTGTCACGTGACAACCATCATGAATTAAACATGAGATCGTAAATTATATAGAAGAGATGGAGCACCACGTGGCTAAATGTTGTTTGTTTACGATTGGTGAATGAGGTCCATTGTTTTGTATTAGTTATGTTATCTAACTTGTAATAGATCTAGATTTTTCTACACTAATATTAATAATAATTGTGTGCCATTAGAAACATATGTGAGAAATAAAGTGTGCAAAACAATTTACCAGGCAGACAGAGTGAGTTGATATAAGCTTTAAACAAACAAAAGTTGACCTCCCATCTTTTAACAAAGACATCCGAAGTGGCTATACATTTTTTATCAACATTTAAGAAGGCCTTTTGTGTATGACATTCGACAAATAAAATATAATAGATCTATAATTTTCATTTCGGGAAAGTCCTATTTTTAGAGTTCAAACCAAGTTTCTTTTATTTTTTAACAGAGTATGACGTGGATAAATCAAAAGAGACTCGATCGTATAGGGAATTATCTAATTGGGAACAAGAAGAGGCGCTAAAAATGGCATGTGCTGAGTAAAAAGAGCTTTTGTTTGACCTTATTGTTACAAAACGTTTTTGCTGTTGGTGCACTTGGTGATGGTCTTGGTACCCTCACTGACAGCGTGCTCGGCCAACTCACCAGGAAGAAGGAGACGGGCGGCAGTCTGAATCTCAGAGAAGTGATGGTGATGCGTTTGTTGTAGTGAGCTAAACTGTTAGCTTCAGTGGTGGTGATGCGTTTGTTGTCGTGAGCTAAACTGTTAGCTTCAGTGATGGTGATGCGTTTGTTGTAGTGAGCTAAACTGTTAGCTTCAGTGGTGGTGATGCGTTTGTTGTAGTGAGCTAAACTGTTAGCTTCAGTGGTGGTGATGTGTTTGTTGTAGTGAACTAAACTGTTAGCTTCAGTGATGGTGATGTGTTTGTTGTAGTGAGCTAAACTGTTAGCTTCAGTGATGGTGCGCCCAAAGTGTTCATTGGGTTCATGATAGAGATATGGCTTTTGAGGAGATACATAGTGTCACAGTGCTCTTGTTTCAAAACTTTGGAAATGTAGATGCTATAGCTTTCATAAGCTGTCCTTATCTTTTACCACCGGTGCGTAAAACTCTAACCTTGCCGACTTTAATTCTTGGCTCCACTTGACGATACTTTAAGTGGCCTAGTTTTCAATCTGTGCGTGACAAAACTGAGAGTGAAGGACGAAGCGGCCCCTTGCGTGGAAATCGGGCGAGCACGCCACAGAAAACGAACGCGTCGAACCAATAGAAGTGCTGTTGTTTTTTACACTATTAATTAAAATATTAAATTAAAATATATAGAGATCAAAGCTCTTCGAAAGAACATACACTTTTTAAACCAGGTTTACACAAAATGACTTAGTGTTGCTCCCGTATGGTCTGCCTAGTGTGCAGTCGAACTACAAACCGTCATGGGCATAGAATTGTGATGTTTCCTAGCACGCTTTACATTTATTATCGTTTACATGATTGATCCCTGAAAATTTCTTCTCATAATTAGCATAGAGGTTGTTTTTTTTTTTTTTAAATAAGACTTTTAAAAAAAAATTCCCCTTTCAGACCTTGCTTAAGAAAATTGATGTCAGCTGGGTGGACTCACCAGGATTCGAACCCCGGATCCGGTTCGGAAGCCAAGCGCTTTACCACTCAGCCACCATGCCTCCAAAATAAGACTTAAAATTATTTTTAGATACTAAGTAGATTTCAAATTAGATATATTGATATTGGGGCGATGTGGCTGATCATACGCTGCTATTTTGAAGGGCCGGCCTTAGGTGACCGCAGTGGGCTCCCCACTTATGCGACAGCAGTACGCCCCGCACTTTCATAGGACCCGCGATAATTCTAGGTTTACGTTGTGACGTTGGCAGTTTTGATACTACTCTGAACTTTGATTCTTCATCGTCGGTGAACATTCGTCCTGGCTAGAAGATAGTAATGTTACTTGAACAGTTTACAGAATCTTTGTCTTGGAATGGAATATTGATGAGGTCAATACTATTTCTATAAAATACTATTGAAGTATTTAAATTGAACTATGCAAACGCGACATGAAGCTCTTAAAAATCGACACTAGCAGCTGGGAAAAAGTAGCAATGGATAGATATACATTAAGAGAGAGCATAAAGGAAGGGTCTCGGATTGCAGATGCCATACACTACAGAAGCGGAAAGAAGGGTGATAACGCAACGGCGCCTAGTGATCACATATGCCCAACCTGCGATTGCAGCTGTGTATCAAGGATTGGCCTCTTAAGTCACACAAAAAGTTGCAAAGAGAAAAGATCGTCTCTCGAGACGTAAAATGCCACAGATTTAATCTGAACTATATCATTATATATATTTATATTCATTTATTATTTTCATTAATCACATTTCATTTTCATTGTATAAATATTGTTATAAACCTGGTGGTGAGACAGATGGGGGTAGTGCTGTGTGTGTTTTGGACTACGCAAATCGCCCCAGGCCAGCGCTAGACGAGCGGTCAACCGTGAAGAAAAACAGTACACGCCAGTTCGGCAAAGACCCGTACACGAGTTGTAAATATTACGCACACAAGTCATGGCGATTGTGATCAACCAGAGGTCAAGCGACGTTCCATCCAATTCTAGAAGGCCTATGGACCCTATATTAGAGAGAGTGTGTTAGAGTCAAGACACTTCACGTTACCTCGCAATGTGACCAGTACGAGGCGAAGTCAGAAACAATCACCACACTGGAAATTCAACAACTCACTTTTAACAGACACAAATTACTTTAAAAACATAACAAATTTAATACAAAACACTTTCGACACAACAGACCCAAACACTAACACAGAAGACATTTGGGCACTACTTAAACGAAGCATAAAACAACAAACAATAATAATAGCCACTCAAAACAACAAGCAGCGCACACAACAAGAAAAACATCTGAAAAGAAAAACACTACAAGAAGACTCAATCGACATCGAGACAACACAAGAACTACAAACACTATAGACTATAAATACACAGGGGCACAAAAAAGATGCAGACAAAGAAACGTAACAGAAGGGCCAAACAAAGCCTTCCTAACCATAGAACAGAATATACAAAGAAAACGCAACATAGATAAAATAACAGACACACTAGGCAACACACAAGAAGACAACAACACTTCCAAAGCATTTACACGAAAGAAAAAACAGACGCAGAGGCACAAAATGAAACACTAAAATTTTGCAAACAACTAAAAGAAGAAGACAAAACCGCAATAGACACACTACTCACACTCCGCGACATAGAGAAAGCAGTCAACAGCCTTCAAAACGGTAAAACATCCGGACCAGACGGCCTAACAGCGGAATTCTACAAAGCCTTTCTGCCCCTTATAGGCCCTATCCTTTTAACAATTTTTAATAATGCACAAGAAAATGGCAAACTTCCGCATCTTTTCAGTGAGGCTTACATCACTGTACTAGAGAAAGACAAAAAAACAACCCAACATTAATAAACAACTACAGACCCATCTCCCTTCTCACACAGACTACAAAATCCTAGCCAAAACACTAGCGAACAAACTACACCCAAACCAACACTGCAGCACACCAGGAAGAAACATAGATACAATGAACCACCGCATACGCGACATCATAACATACGCAGACATAAAAAATCACACAACTAGCGCTTCTGACCATCAATCAGGAGAAGGCATTCGATAGAGTAGACCACAACTTCCTATTCAAAATTCTTGAAAACAAACAACACAGGAAACAAAATAAAGTGGATTAAGCTAATGTACGCTGACCCACAGAGCAGCGTACTAGTGAACCACACCTTGTCTAACCCATCTATGTGGAGCGATCAGTTAGACAGGGCTACCCCCTCTCCCCCACACTATACACATTATGTATAGAACCTCTCCTACAAAAGATTAGGGAGGACAGAACAATAAAAGGCCTAGCAGTCCCGGGCGACCAAACCACCATCAAAATACAAGCATACGCAGACGACACCACTTTCCTCATAACACACACAAACGACATAACAAACATAATACAACATTTTAAAAAAATACGGCCAAGCCAGTGGTTCCAAAAATAAATTTAGGGAAATCCGCCATAATGGGAGTAGGCAAATGGAAACACAGAAAAGATTTCCCCGAAGGCCTACAAAGCGGAAAGACCCTAAAGATATGCGGGATCACGAGGACGCCAAACCCCTACATACCACACAGTGAAACATGGGATACACTCATCCAAAGAGCACAAAAGACACTAGATAAATACAAACACATAGGTATGACAATCTTTGGTAGAGCCCACATATACAACACACTAATACTCTCCAAAGTCATCTATCAAGCAACCACAACAGAACCCCCACCACAGTTCATACAAACACTAAACAAAATCACTCGCAGCTTTATTTTTAAGAACACAATAGCAAACGCAAAACACACAACACTAATACAACACAAATATAACGGCGGCATAGGACTGCAAGACCTCGCAACTAAGATTCGGGCTCTGAGGCTCAAGTACGTGGGGCAACTGGCCAAGGCGCCGGAACAGAACGGTTTTGCCATCTACCTAATCGGTCTACGTCTCCAGAAGCTGTTACCAATACAGAACACTCACACACACTACTCAAACACATACACAACACCTTTTCACGAAACAGTCATTAGGAGCATTAAAGACAACACCGAACACATACACAAAACAACAAAAGAAATATACACAACACTCATACGGCAGCAAGCAACACCCCTCCAAAAACGCATTAAATGGCATAATGGAGACGTAGACTACCAGACGGCCTTCAGAAACCTGCACAACAAGCACATCTCTCCGAGGTCACGGGAGGTCGCCTACCGTTTGATCCTCAACATGACCCCGACCTCGGAGAGAAAAAGGCACAAAGAAAGCGTGCAAAATGTACAGGACCGGAGAACTGGAAGATGAGGGGCACCTTTTCTTAAGATGCCCCGTCGTCCAAGCAGCAAAAAACACCATGGGAGGGTTATTGTCCGGGAGCACTGGGGTGCCGGTGGACGTGGCCAGGCCATCACGACAAACCAGATTCCGGCAGCCAGGAGGAGGGAGGCGGACCTCCTCGGCAACATAATTGCCGCAACATACAGACAACTGGTGTGGATGACAAGGACAAAAGTCTGGAAGAAAGGCAAAGAAAAGACGGCGGAGAGACTAGAGGAGGAACTGAGAAATATGGTCGACCACCATATCCAGAAAATTAAAATATAAGCCCAAAAAAAAAAAGCACGGCGACCCGTTTCTGGAACTCTAATAGAATCGAAACAGGACGAAAGTCATGTGCCCCAAGGGAATGTAGATAAACATTGTGACAGAGCGGGTCAAAGTGCAACATAAGGGCAGCCATTCTAATGGCTTGAAAAAAAGAAAGGCTCACACCTTCTTAAAAAGAATATATACCAATGATGTACATACAATCACCTCACCCTCCTGTATATAACCATGTCACCTTTTTTATGCTGTATATGTAATTTTGTATTTCTAAAATGTCACCATTTAATTAAATGTAAATATATGTTATCATCTGTAAATATCCATCAATCACCTTTTTATACATATATATATATATATGGGGGAAAAAATTGTATTGCCGTATTTTAAATGTTTCATATTTCTATAATTTTTTTACCATAAATACTTTCTTTGTCCTGTACCTCTGAACACCACGTACCATTTTTTAATAAATTGAAAAAAAAAACAAAAACGTACCATTTTTTAATAAATTGAAAAATAAAAAAATAAGAGGCAAAAAGCCCAAGAAAAGAGGCAAGAAAAAACCTACCAAAAGAGGCATGAAGCCCAAATCCAATGATGAAAAATCAATAAATGCTGAGGATTAAAAAAAAAAAGAAGTCAGAAACAGCACGGTATGTGAAGTCAGTCCGGAGAGAGGCTTGGTTTTTGGACAGTCAGTGTAATGTTGTTGCCAACCGTACAGTGTTTGTAATGTATTTGAAATAAAACTGTTACTGTTACTTTGGATCCCCGAGTTGTGAGGTTCTTTAAGTTCGTTGTGTCGTGTGGTGCAGTTTGAAGAGAGCCTGGATAGTAGAGATTCGTTACAATATCATTAGATTTAATTTTTATTTTTTTTTTAATCATCATACACATCGTTTATTAGTCTATGTACAGCTGGGTGTGTATGGTGTGTCTGTTGGGCTGAGCTTGGGAAATAAAAGTAATATAAGTTATAAGGTAATTATAACATTCACACATTGCCATTAATATTACTTTGAATACCTAGACACATTAATATTCAATAATTAAATCAACAAAGTCCTGACACCTACAAAAATTAAAAAAAAAAAACAATCACTATTAGTCAGTGTCATATACAGAATGTCGTAGGCCTCTATAACAAATATTTTAAATGAAAGAATTAGGAAAAATAAAAAAAATGTTTTAAATAGAGCCTAAACTAAGCTATGTTTATTAAGGGAAGGAAACCGCTTGCTAGACGGACAAAGAAAACGCTTCAGGGACACCCTTAAAGCTTTTCTAAAGGCGTTCAACATAGACCCAGCCACCTGGGAGACAAGAGGCACATGACAGAGCATCATGGCGTCGCGCTGTGAAAACTGGCGCAGAGGCTGCTGAGGAAAAGAGAACAGCGCTGGCAGAAGAAAAGCGCCAGAGACGAAAAGCAAGACCAATGACACTAGCTCCAGCTGGAATAACCTGCCCGGTGTGCAGCCGAACATTCCGGGCTCACACAGGTCTCACCAGCCACATGAGGAGGCACCAAAACCCCAGTGCAAAGCCCTCAGCCCTCTGGCAGGAATAAGGACAAGCAAATGAACGCAAGAACTATGAACAATTTCTGAACATTTGTTTTTGTGATACCTTAAAATTTATTATTTTTTTTTTTGCAATATATCTTTTAGAAAATAAAGTGAAACAAAAAAGGTATTAAGTATCTAATTAAAAAAAAAAGGTATTAAGTACCTAATTAAAAAAAAAAAGATCGTCAAGTTTGGACAGTTTATGAACAATTTTAACGTGAACTGTTGTGTAAACCGTAAACTTACGGTAGTGTCTTATGTGTTGTTGGCAAGGTCATCTCTTCAGTACTGAATAAAAAAGAAAAAAAATATATAAATTTTGTGACATGTGAGAACTTAATTATAATAATAAAAAAAACACAAAAGAGGCAGGAGGACCCCAAAAAAGAGGCATATAAAGCCCAAAAAAAGAGGCGAAGAAAAGAGGCCTTAAACCCAAGGCTATGATGACAAAGCTATAATTGAGTAGCGAAATTCTGAGGTTTCCCTTAAAAAAAAAATCTCGTTTCGTCAAAATTTACAAATGCTCCTGTAATTGAAACAATTTTTATTCATAAAATGCGGCCCTTATAAACTAAAGAAAGATACTGGCTTTATTTTCAAAGACATTGAAAGGATAGAATCAGGGTAGAACTACGTACTCTGACCTTTCAAATTAGGAATCTTGTTCATTGTCGTTTTACAAAGTTTTGGTTTGGGGGTAGGGGGGGGGGGTAGGTTGAATAATTTGTTGTTGTTGTTTTTTTTTTTAAAGTCTACGTATATAAAGAAAACTCATGTCAATCAACAACCCAGTCAGACGAGTAGTTTTTTGTTTTACATCCCTGAAAAAGTTCATTATCTATCCCCGGCTCCAGGTGGGTGCTTAGGAAAATATTAGATTTTTTTTTAATCAGCATTTTTATGATTTTAGCTCAACCTTTTGGAGGCTGGTGGCTGAGTGGTAAAGCGCTTGGCTTTCCAACCGGGGGTGCAGGGTTCGAATACTGGTGAAGACTGGTTGTTTTAATTTTGGGATCTTTGGCCGCCTCTTAGTCCATCCAGCTCTAATGGGTACCTGACATTAGTTGGGGAAAGTAAAGGCGGTTGGTTGTTGTGCTGGCCACATGACACCCTCGTTAACCGTAGGCCATAAAAACATATGACCTAAACATTATCTAATCGCAAGGTCTGAAAGGGGAACTTTACTCGTTCAACCTTTACATTCACCAAGAGTACATCTTAGTTCAACCTGTACATTCACCAAGAGTACATCTTAGTTCAACCTTTACATTCACCAAGAGTACATCTTAGTTTAACCTTTACATTTACCGAGAGTACATCTTAGTTTAACCTTTACATTCACCAATAACACATCTGTTTAAACCTTTACATTCACCAATAACACATCTGTTCAACCTTTACATTCACCAAGAGTACATCTTAGTTTAACCTTTACATTCACCAAGAGTACATCTCAGTTCAACATTTACATTCACCAAGAGTACATCTTAGTTCAACCTTTACATTCACCAATAATACATCTTAGTTAAACCTTTACATTCACCAATAGCACATCTCAGTTCAACCTTTACATTCACCAAGAGTACATCTTAGTTCAACCTTTACATTTACCAAGAGTACATCTTTGTTCAACCTTTACATTCACCAAGAGTACATCTTAGTTCAACCTTTACATTCACCAAGAGTACATCTTTGTTCAACCTTTACATTCACCAAGCGTACATCTTAGTTCAACCTTTACATTCACCAAGAGTACATCTTAGTTCAACCTTTACATTCACCAAGAGTACATCTTAGTTTAACCTTTACATTTACCAAGACAAGAGTACATCTTAGTTTAACCTTTACATTCACCGAGAGTACATCTTAGTTTAACCTTTACATTCACCAATAACACATCTGTTCAACCTTTACATTCACCAATAACACATCTGTTCAACCTTTACATTCACCAAGAGTACATCTTAGTTCAACCTTTACATTCACCAAGAGTACATCTTAGTTTAACCTTTACATTCACCAAGAGTACATCTCAGTTCAACATTTACATTCACCAAGAGTACATCTTAGTTCAACCTTTACATTCACCAATAATACATCTTAGTTAAACCTTTACATTCACCAATAGCACATCTCAGTTCAACCTTTACATTCACCAAGAGTACATCTTAGTTCAACCTTTACATTTACCAAGAGTACATCTTTGTTCAACCTTTACATTCCCCAAGAGTACATCTTAGTTCAACCTTTACATTCACCAAGAGTACATCTTTGTTCAACCTTTACATTCACCAAGCGTACATCTTAGTTCAACCTTTACATTCACCAAGAGTACATCTTAGTTCAACCTTTACATTCACCAAGAGTACATCTTAGTTTAACCTTTACATTTACCAAGACAAGAGTACATCTTAGTTTAACCTTTACATTCACCAAGAGTACATCTTAGCTCAACCTTTACATTCACCAAGAGTACATCTTAGTTTAACCTTTACATTCACCAAGAGTACATCTTAGTTTAACCTTTACATTCACCAAGAGTACATCGTTACCCCCTCTTCACCAGCTTTTAGAGGAGACCCTTGGAAGTGGCAAACAGGGGCGGCCCCACACGACCCCCGCGTCTGGCAAGGGTCTCACAACATGAAGTTTCTTATACCATCATAAGCCCACCAATCTAAATAGGCCACCCATCTCATGTTCTGTACAAATACATAAAAGACTGGGGCCTTTTTTTTTTCGAGCACAGTTGATGTATCATACACCTTTAACGCATTAGTTTTAAAGACTTTCTGGCATCTATCAAAATTATCGTGAAAGACTTTTAGCAAATTTCGGATAAGTGTTAGACATGCGACAGGCGCCTGTAAAGCGCTCTTTATATTTGAAGTAGCAGGGAAGGGCGCTCTCAGTCTAACTGTAAAATAGGTGCCTCTGTTACCACTAACAGAATATACATATGTCAATGGCATGAGATAAGATACGATAAGATAATTAGGGAAATTCCGTTTGACTCCATTTTTTCGATTCTCAGAGATGGGAAGGGAATGTATAGATCAAGGGGACTGATTGAGTAAAATAGTGTCGGATTTTTCTTATCTTATCTTATGATAACTTATCTTATTGATTACAGACGTTACTAAAAAGAAAAATAATTACGCCCTACGCATTTCACCTGTCAATCTAATCATGCATGTTAATAAGTGACTCAAACTCTGCTAAGTCGTTTGTTTTCCTGGCTGATTCAGGCAACCCGTTCCATGCTCTAGTGGCACTAGGGAAGAAGGAGCTTATCTTCATCAACATGTCTTCAGTTTTTGAAAACATCTACAGGAGGCGTGGTGGCTGAGCGGTAAAGCGCTTTGCTTTCGAACCGGGGTCCAGGGTTCGAATCCTGTTGAAGACGTGGATTTTTAATTTTGGGATCTTCGGACGCCTCTGAGTCCACCCAGCTCTAATGGGTATCTGACATTAGTTGGGGAAAAGTAAAGGCGGTTGGCCATCGTGCTGGCCACATGCCACCCTAGTTAACCGTAGGCCACAGAAACAGATGACCTTTACATCATCTGCCCTATAGACCACAAGGTCTGAAAGGGAAACTTTTCTTTTTTTTATGTGTGAACATCTGTTAAGGATCTTTACTCCTTGGAAGACCTTGTTGAAAGATCTTGTACGAAGATCAAGTTAAAGATTATTTTAAATGCTAATGTTAATAGATCCTGTTGAAAGATCCTGTTGGAAACTAATGGTGAAAGATCATTTAAAGGATAATGGTAAAAAATCTTATTGGAAATCTATTTTGAATGATCATATTTTTGGATTCACGTTGCAAAATCATGTTGGAAAAAATGTTAAAAGATCGTGTATACGGATCATGTTATAAGATCATTGTAAAATATAATGTTCGAAGATCATGTTATAAGATCATTGAAGTAACGTCTGTATTATATAAGATAAGATAAGAAGATAATGTTCAAAGATCATATTGGAAGATCATGTTAGAAGGTAATGCTGAAATCGTGTTGAGATATCATGTTAAAACACAGTGTTAAATGATGATATTGAAAGATAATGTTTGTCATATATCAGTTTTAGAACCCCTGTAATATTTGGTGACTAGTAGTCACTTAACTATTCCGTGCGGTCAGCACGAGATTTTGTTTGGTCGGGGACTGACCACGAGGTGGACACCTCAGTTGCTCTTAGACTCTGGTAAAGAGAGGAGCGTTGCTATCTCCTCGAGTAGAAAGTATAAGTAGATAGTGATTATTATCAAGTTATTTCTTTGGATGTATAATTTGTGATGGCTGAAGTCGCCAATATCTTTTGTGAATTATTATGTGAATAAAATCCATGTCTGCTACCAACGTGTCTATTAATGATACTAAATGTTGAGGTCGGAGAGTCCAGTATGTTAGTGTTCTCACGCACCTGCAAATCTAGTGCGTGTGAGAAAGTATTTAGTTAACAAGTCAGAGAACATTATAGTAGTACCAGAAGAGGTATCTACAACACACAGAGACATTCGCGTCATCACGCCTACAACAAGAACTAGGCTGTGACAATGTTAAATGATGATATTGAAAGATAATGTTAAATGATGATATTGAAAGATAATGTTAAATGATGATATTGAAAGATAAATGTTAAAAGGTTATGTTGAAAGATAATGTTAAATGATGATATTGAAAGATAAATGTTAAAAGGTTATGTTGAAAGCTAAGGTTAAATGATGATATTGAAAGATAATGCTAAAAGGTTATGTTGAAAGATAATGTTAAATGATGATATTGAAAGATAATGTTAAATGATGATATTGAAAGATAAATGCTAAAAGGTTATGTTGAAAGATAATGGTAAAAGGTTATGTTGAAAGATAATGGTAAAAGATCATGTTACAATACCACATTAGTAGACCATGTTGGACTACTGCTTATAAACGGAGGAATGCCTACAAAACTATTACCGTACACTTTCTAATATTGAATACACAAGAAACAACTAATGAACAATACCAAAAATAAAACCTCTCTGATGATTTGCTGAGCGATTGAACTGAAAGGAAGCGTAAGACGTAATCATCTTCTTTTTTGAAGTAACGTCTGTATCGTATAAGATAAGATAAAGGAAAGATTACAGTCTGTTGGAATCAGAAGGGCGCTATCTGACCCTTTAAAGTTCAGCCTACAGAGCATAATAAGGTCAGACAGACTTTCATTTTAATGTAGCTAATTAGATAACTCTTTGTGTGGCTGAGTGACGAAGGCTGCATGACAACCTATCAAGGGGTCAAGTTCTTCTTTCTTCTTCTTCTTCATCGTTCTCATTGTTATGTTGGAGTGTTCATATGACTAGACCAGGGGTGGGCAAATTACGGCCCGCGGGCCACATGCGGCCCGCCGAGGTGTTTTATGCAGCCCGCCGACACCTACATAAATCAGGTGTGCCCACAGTATATAGATATAAAAATGCAAATATTTAAAAAGTATCTATATAAATTATTGAAACTGTATCATTATAAAAAGTTTTAAGTAAACAAAGATTATGCTTATTGGCTATACATCAATACACTCAATTCAAAACACAATGTCTGAGTGTTGGGTAGGCTTGGAACAAGATGGCAAGTGTAACAACTGATGGAGCTCGATCTTTGACTGAGAACCATGAACTTGAAACAGGAAAGTTTGCAGAAAGCTGCATGTAATTTAAACATTAATTGACAATAGTCACACAGAAGAAGTTAAACAAGGGTACATCTGATTTATGAATAAATAATCCAATGTATCCGCTAGCTTAGCGTGTGCAAGGCAAATGAGAAGAATATAAAATCTCAAGGAAGAAATTGTTATTTTACTTGAAGGACATTGACTGTGACTTTGTTGCCAATATTTCTAATGAAGAGAGAGAGAGTGTGTGTGTGTGTGTGTGTGTGTGTGTGTGCGCGCGCGCGCAGCCCGCCATTCCCAAACGTTTTTTAATGCGGCCCTCGATACAAAAATGTTGCCCACCCCTGGACTAGACCAATACATGAGATGAACTGCGCAGTGGTTTCCATATAGTTTTCTTTCTATTGGGGTGATTTGGGGCCAATGTCTTATACGGGCCTCTTGGTAGAGAGAGCAGTTTTGGAGGACGTGGTCGGCATTTTCTGGTGATACTCCACATGGGTCAAGTTCAAATCTGGACTCTTGGAGAAAAAGTTGTGTTAGCTAAAGACCTAAAGAACACCCCTCCCCCCCCCCCCTACAACTCTTCAAAAGAGATTGGACCATTGCTATTAGCATGAAAGTTGCGCTATACAAAAACAGCATTTAAAAAAAAATAAACCAAATAAACAAACGAACAATAGTTTTTATTAGTATATCTGGAGGAGGGGGGGGGGTTCATATGGAACATGATACCTGAGCTAACCGCACCGTGCGACACCAACCCTAGTGACGCCACTGGTTCTGAATACAGAGATATAAAGTTATGTTGTCTGAGCCAGATATCGCTTCGGAATGAGGTCAGACTGTCCACATTTGACAATAAGTCTAATAGAAACCATACGCTACAAAAAAATAATCCCTTGACACTTTTATACCATACATACAGACGACGGGGGATGGGAGCGGGCAGGGTTTTAACTCTCGACCGTCGATAAATCCGAACGACAGTCCAGCGCACAAAGCACACGACCAGGCAGCCATCCTGGATCAGTCATGGAATGAAGATTGTAACAGATCTAGACTAACAATAAAAAAATATTTAAAAAAAAAAAGGGGGGGGGGGACGACCTGAATTCGAACTTATGGCTCAATTCTTCTCAAGGCAACGCGGTAACCACTCTGCTAGTGGAGAGCCCATGAGATGAAAGATTGTAGAGTTATCTATTGTTTCCATAATCTTGTCCTATTGTACATGTTCTGTTCACTAAGACTCAGACGACGACCTACAAAAGGGACTAAATCAGCTAATACCACAACTTCAGACAAACACAAAAATAAACACAAAAAAACTTAAGTTAGGTTTTCTTAACACTTCAACTGACAAATTTCTGGGAAAGTCGTTTTCGAGAGCCGTGTTCACCAACCCATGTTTTTTTTTTGGATTTTATTTGACACGATGAAGAATTCGCAAACTGAATAGAGGAGTTGTAAATAAAAAATACACTGTTAGGAATTAGAATGGCTTGCCAAAAGCTAGTTATAATAATAAAACTTTAAAGATCATAGGGTTTTTGGTTAATTTTGTCTTGGTTTAACATTATGGACTAGCACTGTTGCCAGTTCCCATGTTACGAGATGGTGTGTACAGTTCAAGCATGATGTTCTAATGCAGCGGTTCTCAACCTTTTATGCTCGGCGCCCCCTTTTTACAATCCCCAACTCTGCGGCGACCCACACACACACACACATATACACATACAGCAATAGAAGAATGGACAATAACAAACCATATTTTCAATGGTCTTAGGCGACCCCGGGCAAATAGTCAATCGACCCACAGGTTGAGAACCCCTGTTCTAATGGATGGAAAAGTGGCAAACAGAAAAGTAGGATCCCATTTTTAACAAAAACAAACCGAAGTAAAAATCTATGCACGAAACAAATAACTGCTGAACAAAATTGATGGATGCAAGAACAGAATATAAACAAAATATATTGTAATTGAGTTGATTATGGACGACTGCTACAAACTGTCTCTATAGAAGGACTGCCTTGGGTGGTAGTGCAGTTCGTTGTCTAGGGGTTACAGTGCGAGGGTGCCTACTGCAGTCCTAGTTCCGTCTTTGCCAACAGGACGCCAGAAACTTTGTTGTAAAATGGGTGTTGAGGTTTATGTTTATTTTAATAATCATAAAGTAATAGTGTTTCGATAGATCGCTTGTTTGTCGGGATGCGACATAGTGAGAGAGGAAGGGGAGAAAGGGTAAGAGAGGAAGGGGAGAAAGAGTAAGAGAGGAAGGGGAGAAAGTGTGATAGAGGAAGGGGAGAAAGTGTGATAGAGGGAGGGGAGAAAGTGTGATAGAGGAAGGGGAGAAAGTGTGATAGAGGAAGGGGAGAAAGTGTGATAGAGGAAGGGGAGAAAGTGTGATAGAGGGAGGGGAGAAAGAGTAAGAGAGGAAGGGGAGAAAGTGTGATAGAGGAAGGGGAGAAAGAGTAAGAGAGGAAGGGGAGAAAGTGTAATAGAGGAAGGGGAGAAAGAGTAAGAGAGGAAGGGGAGAAAGAGTAAGAGAGGAAGTGAAGAAAGAGTAAGAGAGGAAGGGGAGAAAGTGTGATAGAGGAAGGGGAGAAAGAGTAAGAGAGGAAGGGGAGAAAGTGTAATAGAGGAAGGGGAGAAAGAGTGATAGAGGAAGGGGAGAAATAGTAAGAGAGGAAGGGGAGAAAGTGTGATAGAGGAAGGGGAGAAAGAGTGATAGAGGAAGGGGAGAAAGTGTTATAGAGGAAGGGGAGAAAGACTGATAGAGGAAGGGGAGAAAAAGTAAGAGAGGAAGGGGAGAAAGTGTGATAGAGGAAGGTGAGAAAGAGTGATAAAGGAAGGCGAGAAAGTGTGATAGAGGAAGGGGAGAAAGTGTGATAGAGGAAGGGGAGAAAGTGTGATAGAGGAAGGGGAGGAAGTGTGATAGAGGGAGGCGAGAAAGTGTGATAGAGGAAGGGGAGAAAGAGTAAGAGAGGAAGGGGAGAAAGTGTGATAGAGGAAGGGGAGAAAGAGTAAGAGAGGAAGGGGAGAAAGTGTAATAGAGGAAGGGGAGAAAGAGTAAGAGAGGAAGGGTAGAAAGTGTGATAGAGGAAGGGGAGAAAGAGTAAGAGAGGAAGGGGAGAAAGAGTAAGAGAGGAAGGGGAGAAAGTGTGATAGAGGAAGGGGAGAAAGAGTAAGAGAGGAAGGGGAGAAAGTGTAATAGAGGAAGGGAGAAAGTGTGATAGGGGAAAGGGAGAAAGTGTGATAGAGGAAGAGGAGAAAGAGTGATAGAGGAAAGAGAGAAAGAGTGATAGAGGAAGAAGCGAAAGTGATAGGTGATAAGGTGATAGGTTATAAGGTGATAAGGTGATAGGTAATAAGCTGATAGGTGATAAGGTGATATGTGATAAGGTTATAGGTGATAAGGTGATATGTGATAAGGTTATAGGTGATAAGGTGATAAGGTGATAAGTGATAAGGTGATAGGTTATAAGGTGATAAGGTGATAGGTAATAAGCTGATAGGTGATAAGGTGATATGTGATAAGGTTATAGGTGATAAGGTGATAAGGTGATAAGTGATAAGGTGATAGGTGATAATGTGATAGGAAGGGGAGAAAGTGTGATAGAGGAAAGGGAGAAAGAGTAAGAGAGGAAAGGGAAAAAGAGTAAGAGAGGAAGTGGAGAAAGTGTGATAGAGAAAGGGGAGAAAGAGTAAGAGAGGAAGGGGAGAAAGTGTAATAGAGGAAGGTGAGAAAGAGTGATAGATGGAGGGGAGAAAGTGTGATAAAGGAAGGGGAGAAAGAGTGATAGAGGAAGAAGCGAAAGTGATAGGTGATAAGGTGATAGCTGATAAGGTGATAATGTGATAGGTGATATGTAATAAGCTGATAGGTAATAAGGTGATAGGTGATAAGGTGATGTGATAAGGTTATAGGTGATAAGGTTATAGGTGATAAGGTTATAGGTGATAAGTGATAAGGTGATAGGTGATAATGTGATATGTGATAAGCTGACAGGTGATAAGGTGATATGTGATAAGGTGATAGGTGATAAGGTGTTAGGTGATAAGGTGAACGAGCCTAGACAAACTATTTCTTTTTTTTTTATTATAATGAAATAATTACAAAGTGATTCTTGCGGAGCTATACATGTCTATAAAAGATGAACTTGTTCTGGGGGGAATCGACCTTTAAAAGTACAAGAAATAGTGCACTTACCATTTACTGTTTTTTTTTTTTTGTTTGTTTGTTTTTTGTTTTTGTGTTCCCAAATTGAATTAAGTTTCTTGTTTTTTTACTTCTCAGCACGAGCCTCTTCTCATCTTAAACAGCTTCAGTTTGTCTCTCTCTCTCTCTCTAATTTTTCATTCTATCAAGTTCCTTCTCTCTCTCACTCTATCTTTTCTTCGATATCTCTTCTTTTCCTCTCTTTCTCTTTCTCCATAACTCTCTCTCTCTCTCTCTCTCTCTCTTCTTCTATATTCTTATTAAACACACACGCGAATTCCTAGACAATATTTTTCATTTGTAAGAGGACAAATATTACGACATCTCAGGGGGAGTTAATTTCTTATCGGATAGTTTGAACGAGACAAGAGGAGGTAATCTATGAGAAAAGACGTACTATTCGTTGTCTGCTCTTAGTATCTGCCTTACGTTATGTTTTGCTTTTTTAAATATCAACAATAGTTTTCTTTTCTTTTTTTCTTTTTATGAAAAAAAATAGTCCTTGTAGTAACAACGAATTTCAATAAGGGACAAATAAAACAGTCTTACTGGGTTTACAACATACTTCCGATTGGTCTAAAAGATGTACTAACTTTATTGTATTTACTTAATGAACAGGCAATAGATACTCAGCTATCGCTATAGCTACCATAGTCCTTCCCTGATGATAGCTGTAAGACTGCAAGTTTAGGGCCTCAGTTGAGCCACAATGATGATTATTACAATGATGATTATCACAATGATGATTATCACAATGATGATTATCGCTACTTACGCTGACAAATACGTTATCAACCGACTCCCATTTAAATTAATCTCTTGCCGTATGCGCTTGTATTCGGGACTGCATTTAAATTAGTTAATGAAATATGATTAAAATGCAGTCTATAAAAATAATAAGGCTTGTCTTCGAGTTCGAAGATTAGCGAGGAATGCATTATTTTCCAACCCGCGACCTATATATTTTGCCTCTGCCATTTCAGGCATAACCATTGTCTTCCGGTGGTGGATTTAGATTTTCCTTTTACCGTCTACGTTTGTCACCGGAAGTGGATTTTCTTTTGGTCTCCAAGGTGTATCCCGCGGCCTTTGTAAGTGACCTCCAGCTGTCTCGTCCTGAGGCCGCTCGCAACACTGCAACCAGGTGTTCTCTACTATGTCAGTTAAAGCAAGTTGGCGCCTAAGCTGGTTTTGAAAGCGTTTCCGTGGGGGCACCTTTCAGCTCACCAAAGAAAGACTACTTAGACATTGAAATAGACATAGAGGGGGTCTACGAGACAAAAAAGTCTGGGAATATGTACGGCATTTTCTTCTATTCTGAAGATCATGATTGGGTGCAGTATGTGATCACACAAAAACCAAATTGCGACCTGCACATTTTTCCATATCTGATGCAGACATTGGTTGGGACTATTTTCATTTAATGAAAGGTTTATATACAGATTATATAAGTGGGAAATCGCAAAGACCTGTAGGTCTATAAAGGCGGTAATTTCCAAAGTGGTCTATATAGACCCCCCCCCCAGGGGTCTACGACTTCCAAGGGGTCTACGAGAGTGAAAACATGAATTGGGGGTCTATGAGATGTAAATGGGGATCTACGATCTAATCAGGTCGAGACATACATTTTATTTCCTATTAATGAAATAAACTCACAGTTACACTGATTTATATGATTTGTACCTTCGTTAATCTTTTCAATTTCAACCCTGATATTCCAGTGAATTTTTCAAATTTGTAACTGTTAACATCGTATTTAAATATCTTAATTGTGTTTTTGTGAAACATGGCCGAATCCAAAAAGAAATCAGCCCACCGTACATCCCACTTATTGGCGTAGAATTTTTGTTTGGTAAATTCATGTCATAAATGCTAAATTTTTATTCGCTTAATTTTAAATTTAAATTCCATTGAATATGCACGACTTCGAAATCAGTGAGAACAACGAACGCATATGAAGCTGATGAATTTTGAAAAATGCATAATCAGCTAAGCAGGGGGGTCTACCGAAAACTGGAATACATGGCAAGGGGTCTACGAGACAAAAAAAGTTTGGGAACCACTGTATTAAAGCAATGTTAAAGAAGACATCAGGCTGAAAAAAAAAATTGATTTAGAAAATATTCAAGACGTTGTCATATTTGGAGGCGATGTGGCTGAGTGATAAAGCGCTTGGTTTTCGAACCGGGGGGCCCGGGCTTGAATCCAGGGGAAGACTGTGATTTTTAATTTCGGAATCTTGAGGATGCCTCTGAGCCACCCAGCTCTAATGGGTGGGTACCTTGCATTAGTTGGGGAAAAGTAAAGGCGGTTGGTTGTTGTGCTGATCACATGACACCCTCGTTAAACCGTGAGCCACAGAAACAGATGCCCTATAAATCATCGGCCCAGTAGATAGCAAGGTATGAAACGGGTACTTCACTTTACTTACAGATACAGACAAAGTCGTTACCACACGGGGGTTCTGGTTACGTTGTTTTATTTTAGTCATCTTCTGCCTCTATATTCGGCAACGGCTTTTCTGTGGGTATCAAGTGTCCCGCGGCTTTCGTGAGATAAATAATATAGACACATTCATAGATAAATCTCTGCGTTAAAATGTCTACACTTAACTAGTCCCTATATTTAAATTAGTGCAATGCCCGTGGCTCAAAGAGAAAGATGAAAACTTTTAAAAGGCAGTTTATTTGAATTCTGATAATAAACTCATCCCTCGCTACTGGTTTCCTTTGCCTATAACGAACTACGGTATTCTATGACGGCCTATGCCAAGGAATTGGAAAGACATTCTTCACTTGGATATTCCCGACTGGGTATTGCACCAAGTGGATATACTCAGATCACAATCACACATGAATCTTTACTCATACAGGAGCAGCCTAGTGAAATATCCACAAACAAGGAACTGAAACCAGTGTTTGAAAAAAGATACCACAAATTCTGGTTACAGAAACAGATTCGTATTTCTCTATAGGTCATTATACAGAAGTTGTTTGACTGTTTATTTGACTGTTTATTTGACTGTTTATTTGACTGTTCATTTGACTGTTTATTTGACTGTTCATTTGACTGTTCATTTGACTGTTTATTTGACTGTTCATTTGACTGTTTATTTGACTGTTCATTTGACTGTTCCTTGACTGTTTATTTGATTGTTTATTTGACTGTTTATTTGGTTGTTTATTTAACTGTTTATTTGACTTTTTATTTACTGTTTATTTGATTGTTTATTTGACTGTTTATTTGGTTGTTTATTTAACTATTTATTTGACTTTTTATTTACTGTTTATTTGACTGTTTATTTGACTGTTCATTTGACTGTTTATTTGATTGTTTATTTAACTGTTTTTTTTTGACTGTTTGACTGCTTATTTGACTGTTCATTTGACTGTTTATTTGACTGTTTATTTGATTGTTTATTTAACTGTTTATTTGACTTTTTATTTGATTGTTTATTTAACTGTTTATTTGACTTTTTATTTGACTGTTTATTTGACTGTTTATTTGACTGTTTATTTGACTGTTTATTTGGCGGAACGTGGATTGAGTGCCGATATGAACCTCATTACAAATAAAAGTAAGCCGACAAGAAATTCATGCTCGTGGAGATTCACGGTTGCTAGTTACAAAGATTGTGGCGGACA
Source organism: Biomphalaria glabrata (assembly GCF_947242115.1). Taxonomy (NCBI): domain Eukaryota; kingdom Metazoa; phylum Mollusca; class Gastropoda; family Planorbidae; genus Biomphalaria; species Biomphalaria glabrata. The sequence goes on from NC_074719.1 coordinate 755,475, forward strand.
AGAAATGCATTTATAAAATCTCATCAATATCGTTCGAGTCATTTATTTTTTTTACAATTTTATTTTAAACAGAAAGTTACAATCTGAATATACATTCCTTCAACAAAATGTTTTATTTTTATTTATTTTTTTACATCTGTAACTTTTGTACTGTGCATTTATTTAGCTTTTTCACATAGGGGTCCATGAACAGGTTTTGACTGTATTGAGGTCTCGGGTCAAATTAGTTTCAGAACCTCTCGTCTAAGGCGATCAGTTTCCTATTGTTTGTGTTTAAATCCCTGAATCTCAGTTTTTCCCCTTAAAAGTGGTTGATTTCTAACGTTTCTTCCTGGCTGACAACTATTACACCCCAGCTCATTCTGCGGGTGGGCAGGGAGTGGTGGCGGTCAGAGTTCGAACCAGAAACCATCACAAATGCCTGGTCCTGGTCTGGATCACCTGGATTTGAACGTGAGACACTTGAGTTTCACCACTCGGTCAGCGTGTCATTGTTCTCGCAAGTCGACATGACTCCCTTACGTATTCTAAGTTTGTGGCAAAAAAAAAGAAAAAAAAAAGAGGGTAAAGTGGGGAAATTGGGGGGGGGGGGAACACATCACGTGACTGAACCATTCCTGGACAAGAACGCTCCATGTCACAACATGCTCAACGTGTTATTGCTTCAAATTAAATACACGGTCCTCTGGCGACTTCAGCTTCCTAAATGTAATGTGCAGTAATAATGCGAGGAAATCGAATATATTCCCAGTGTCAGAGACGTTCTAGCGATTAGCTCGTGGCAGTGGCGTAGCTAGAGTATTTGATGCCCGGTGCGGCAGGCTCTCATGATGTCCCCCCCCCCCCCCAAAAAAAAATGAAACAGTAAAACGTTCTTTTTTTTTCTCCAAAAGAAATGTGTATTCAATGTTCAAGTACGATGATTCGATAAAAAAAATCAATTTTACAAAAAGATAGTCTACTACAGATATATCCTAGTGCTTGCTCTCTTACTAGCAATTTATCAATAATTTTATCAAAACCTTTTTTTTTGTACCAGCATTTGCTCAATAGACTAAATTGCCTTAATGAGTATGTCGTAATTCTGGATTAACTAAAGCTTAGAACTATTTCGCTTGCTTACCACAATCGTCAGAAATATGCGAATCAAGATGGTGATATTCGAGACTGATTCATCTAGTGAATATGTTTTTATCAAACTCAAGAGCTTAACGGATCCTTGTTTCATACGTTGGAGGCTTTCTGAAGAAACTGCGACAACCGTTGAAGTCTCTTTGTATCCATAGGAAATTTGTTTTTGTCAATATTGTTTGGAACACCATCAAGATTTTTTTCTCATCATGATTTCGTAATCGTCCTAAATCACAATAAACTCGCTTTGTGTTCTTGGTGACATTTACGCATTTGGTATAGAACTAAGCTTGGTTCGAAGCACAAGTTATGTCAGGATTGGTTCTTATTTCTTGGATAATAGTTTCACTAAATCCAAGAAATTGCTTTGATGTTTGACCTTCTAATACTTCTTTAACTTGTTTGCGATGACCACGGAGTGCCAGATCTTGCTTTGAGAGAAAACAAATGATGTCCAAGATTCTCTTTGAATAATCTCTTCCCTCTTTCCCTATCCTTGAATTAAATCTTGCGCCTTGCTGCCAATACTGTTCCCTACAGTTGAACTACAAATTCCTTCCCAGAAAGCGATGACTGAATGTGAGCTCTGTTGGTCTCGTTACTTTTCAATGTTCGTAGATAACCTCCATCACACATTCAATGCGGTGTTGGATTTAAATGTATATGAGATGTAGTACTTGATCTTGTTGAGAAGGGGAAGCAGGGGAAGCAAAAAAAAGTGTACTGAATAATTGAGTAAAAAATGTACCAACACAACTTTGTCCCTCTTATAAATACAGAGCATTGAACAGTGAAGTAAAACTGTACCATGTATCTCTGAAGACAGTGTAAAAGTGCCTTGCCTTCATAGCTTTAAACATATGTAATTAATTGGATTTAAGGTAATAAACAGCTTACATTAAATGTAAGAAAGCATATAGGTGAAAAACTAAGCATCGAAACAAATACATTTGTTTCTGTTTTTTCATGAGTTATACAAATGTGTAGTTTTTACTGACAAATTTTGTCTTTAGCTTGATGCCCCTCATTACGTGATACCCTGTGCGGCCCGCACAACCCGCACATGGCTAGCTACGCCACTGGCTCGTGGTGTGATGTCACTGTGTCAGACTCGCAAACGAGGGAGGTTTTAGTAATGAAAGGAGCTATCAACTTGCAATAAAAGTAGTGGGGAGTGCTTTCCCCTTTCATAAACACTATGTAGTACAGAAATCGGTCGACCCACCAGGAGTTCACGCATGCTGCTATTGACACAAGAACACTGGTTGCCCCCCATTCACCTTCACCTATCCTTTAGTGATGCCCAAAATACGGCCAGCGGGCCAGATCCGGAAAGCGACATGGTTCCGAAATGTCGGCACAAAGTGGAGAATTTTCTCCCCCTCCAAAACGTTAGTTAGGGCCCTTAATTTTTCTCTGATGGAAAGGTTCCATGTCCTTTAACGTTTGTGCGTTTATAAAATGGGACTCTGAATATAAAATCTACCAGGAAAAGTGAACGGATTTTAACTTTTTTTGTGGAACGTCATAATAAGCCAACATATTTGATTCGTAAGAACGAAAGTTGTATTGAAAGTTCCACTTTCAGACCTTGCGATGAAACAAATATGACGTCATTCTTTAAGCCGCGAATAAAAGATAGTTAAATTCCTAGAGACAGGAGGATTGATGGGAATATTTACCAAAAAAAAAAAAAAGACAAGAAAATGAGTCTGTGGTAAAGATAACTAGAATATTTCTTATATTTTAAGTAAACTTCAAATATCCCATTAAGTACTAGATCCACGGGTCACTAATCAAATAGTTCCAGGTCAATTTCATTTTGTTTGTGTACCTTTTCGGTCATTTGTCCCGCGACACGAGTGTCGGAAATTAAAATGGCCTGCAGGTCAAAAACCAATTGAATCGTTGGGGCACCACACATGATTTGTTCACCCTCTTTCTCCATTCTCATCTTGTCTTTTGCCTTTGATAGAATTTCATTCAATGACATGACCGTCCATTCCTTGATGTTGTCTTCCTATTGCTTTTCTCTGTCGTTGACTTATAGCACCAAACTGCTGGTAGACAACTAAACCGATGTAGCCGGTGAAATGTTATACATATAGCCGACTTTAGTAACAGTATAAAATACTGTTCTGAACAAAATCTAACTCAATATAAATAGCCTTTATAAACAAACAGAAAAGTTATCTTTTAATTTTAGCAGCTATTTGACCAGAAAAAAACAACATCTTTAACTATTATTTATATTTGTTGTAAACATTTCCGTACATTTTATAGATATATTTGACTTAGTGATACTGAAAATACACAAAAATTGTCTATCTTTGTTAGCATATTGTAACATTGCCTCCCTTACATTTACGTAATTGTTTTAGAATTGGATCATTTTTATGAAAAAAAAAACGCTTGCATAATTAATTTTATAAATTAAACGGTTTGCTTTTAGAAAACCAAAAGTAGCCGTTGCACCTAAACTTTTCAATCCGCATTTAATGATGAAATAATATTTTTCATATCTCTTCTAGTTTTCGAGATCTGAGTTTGACAGACGGACAAACGGACATTTTGCACAAACCTAATAGCGGCTTTTCCCCTTACGGAGGCCGCTAAAAACACGTCTTTTCGCTCTGGCGTCCTGGAGTCGTCTGTGTGACAAGAGGGACAATAAGGGTGGCTACCTTTATTTTTTTATTAGAGTTAGCCCCCTTTATGACTTGATTTAAGTCCCTGTCAATTGTTTACGATCGCCACTCTCTCTTGAGCCTTTCAACTGACCAGTGTATTTTGAATTAAATCTATATACTGTTTAACTCATCCTTGTGTTGTACTATTGTTGTGTTACTCAAGAGGAGTGTGCCGCTGTTGTGGGAAGAGTATTTCGATAATGAGCTAAGTAGATTTTATCAATTTGTTAGTACTAAATTGATTTATGTAAATGGTATAGGTCTACTTAGTCTCTTATCCTCTTCTGTATGTTTTTTTTTGAAAGACATATTTTGTTTAGATACGAGACAGTAGCGTGTCTCAAGAATGACGTCATTTCATAGTTAATGTATGTATGATATTATTGTAAACTAATGTAAACCCTCGCTTTGGTTTTTGACATAAAATGTCTCATGAATGACGTCATTTTATTGTTAATGCATGTATGGTATTATTATAAACCATCTTTTTGGTTTTTCGGCATAAGACATTATTGTGCCTCTATGATGGTGGTCCTTTCATTATATTGACCTGAAACTGTCTTGCTACTTTGCTTAGTTTCATTATGTCATTTTCTTTTGGTGAGCTTTTATTGCAATTTATATTTTTCATGATCTTTTCCTTTTATTTGTAAATAAACTCCTTTTTTGTTGTTGTAACTGAAATCTCAGAATTATTATTTGTTTGTCTCGGTAGTATTATACATCTAGAGGCTATAGTTATTAGCCTAGATAATATAATTGGGACCACAAAGTACCACTGGACTAACTTGCTAGTACAGTACAGGTCACTGGTCTTATGACCTATCCTATTTTTAGGTCACAGTCTGTCTTTCCTAAGACCGCTGACGACAATGCCGCTTATCTTGCAACATTCACACACACACACACACACGCACGCACACACGCACGCACGCACGCACACACACACACACACCATAGCACTGGCGGGGGATGGACAAAAGCCCCAACATGTCACAATCAACATTTTATTGTATCAATGCTATTTGTTTCCTAAAAAAAAGCGGCTTTTTTTTCTGGCCTAACGAGCAGCAAGTCGTAACAATTACATAATATTAAAACACTTGGCTGATTCTAACTCAATAGCGACAACAACTGTACATAGACAGGGGGCTAAACAAAAGTGTGGAAAAATAATGTGCTTTCAAATTCTTGCAGTAATTTTTTTTAAGGACCGCCTGTGGACCTTTAATAATGGGCCCAAGCCACAATGAGCCCCCTTCAAATCTTGACTGCTACACTAGAGCATTATTGAGAAACACTCCAGGAAGTCTTCTGTTCCTGTACAGCTAAAAGCCTCATTCACGAAGTCGAATCTGGTTATTGTCTTTTGAACTAATCACGTGCTTGTGTTTTTTTTGTTGTTGTTTTTTTGTTGTTGTTGATGGGCAGACGATACAACGATATCTCGAGGGTTCTAGAATGTCCTCTTGGTCTTGCACCTGTTGTGGGACTTACCTTCCTACATCTTCTGTTACTTTTTTTTGTTACTTTCTATCGCGTTTAAGACGTCACACTTCCTCAAGTTTCCCGCTTTTGGTTTTGTGTAGTCTGTTAGTCTGTTGGTCCGTCAGTCTGTCAAGTTTAACTCTCATGTTACACGTTTTAAAACAAATCCGATTTCCCTACATGATAAATCTAAGTCTAGGGGGCATCTTGGTTTGGCTGCAATACCGGTATGTTATGAATACGAACCCCGTTGTAAACTAGACTCTTGATTGTCAGGACGTCATCCAAACTTTAATGATTACCTCCACTTAGTTTAGGAAAGTAAAAGAGTTTTCCTTCTATTTATTTTAATGAAAGAATCTTTGAGATATAGTCAAATCCGGTTAATCCGGACCACATCGGGACGCGATTGTGTTAGCTATTGCTGGTCATCCGATTAACCAGATTGGACTGTTAAATAAGATTTTTTAGGTACTTTGGGATTCGAATAAGCAGCTGGCCCGTTTAACCGGTGCGCTGATTAATCTAATTCGACTATAAAAGAAAATAGTTTTATGAATCGTTTTAGCACGGACATAAGGGAGGTAATTATTTTTTTTTTTTTAGATTGTACGTTATTTGATAGGAAGCAATAGAAAAAACAATAAAACAAAATATTTTTAGCTTCTAAAAAAGTAGAAATAGCTTTATATATTTTTCATTTTCACAAATAATTGCATCAATAACAGATAACATTTCTTTCAGCAGGTTAATATACAAAACTAACTTTAATTTCATATTTAAGTTACATTTAAAGTAGGTCCTTTGCGATTGTTTTAGATCGAAGGAAGTTGGCAAATAACTTTACAATAACCTTTAATGTCATTTACTGCACATGTACATGTTAATGTACAATGCTCATGTAATTTTTCAAAAATAGGGTGTTGGGGGTCAGGGATATCTGATATTGTGTTGATTGTTCTGGAGTAGAGTATACTTGTATCATTTTTCTGTCTTTAGGGGGTTCAATTGGTTAGGTAGTATGTCTTTGATATTAAATAATATCTCTATTACTATTATTATATTTTTAGGTTAATCACTTTTCAATTGTTTATGATTTAATACTTGTGAATTATGATAACTTACAAATAAAAACATATTGTTAAAAAAAAAAAAAAAAAAAAAGCCCACAAAAGAGGCAAGATGGCCCATAAAAGAGGCACATAAAGCCCAAAAAAGAGGCAAAGAAAAGAGGCCTAAGGCCCAATGATTCCTATGATGATAAAGCTAAAACTGAATAGCGCAAATTCTGAGGTTTCCTTTAAAAAAAAAAAATTAATGTCATTTAAATAAGAGAAATAAATAGAATTAAATAATCCAATAGCCATCTGTAAAATAACCAGTGAAATACGCTTACGTTATGTAAATGGAAGAACGGCTTGCGGTCCATAAGAACAAAGCAGGCCTACAGCATTGAAGGCGTGGCCTTAACCAACATTTTTAACGATAGAGTATGGACGCAGGCTATTCTGAAAGCCATCCTCTATGAGCTGCTCGGGTTGAGCCAAACTAAATCAGGTCGTCATATCTGGATGTAGTTAAAGCAGTGGATATCAATTTCTGGGAAGACATAGCCCTAGTCCCGGGGTAGGCAACCTGCGGCTCGCGAGCCACATGCGGCTCCTTGGATGTGAAGCTGCGGCTCTCAAGTTTATACGCAAATATTATTTATTTTATCGAAACATTTAAAAAAAATAGTTCCGAATCGTTTAACGAAAATTAGGCGCCGATTCTATCTCTGAGCCACTTGTACTCGCCTGTCACCACAACCCTCCCCCATGAATTTGTTTGCTCACCTGTTTGTTAGTGAAGTACAAGTTAGTGTTGTAAGTAAATGTTGAACTTCTTTAGTTAATACCGAAATAAAAAAATAATAATCATCTAATACATGATATGTATATTATATAATTTGTTGTGGCTCTTCTGACTCAAAAGGTTGCCGACCCGTGCCCTAGACTGCACTATGTGGAGAGGGATGCTAACTTATGGGAAGACATAACCCTAGACTGCACTATGTGGAGAGAGATGTTAACTTCTGGGAAGAAATAACACTAGACTGCACTATGTGGAGAGAAATGTTAACTTCTGGGAAGACATAGCCCTAGACTGCACTATGTGGAGAGAGATGTTAACTTCTGGGAAGACATAGCCCTAGACTGCACTATGTTGAGAGAGATGTTAACTTCTGGGAAGACATAGCCCTAGACTGCACTATGTGGAGAGAGATGGTGACCAAGAAAACCATAAACAGTAAAATAAAACATTAGCCTCAGCTCCTGAAGAAAAGCGAGCCAAAATAAAATCAGTTGTTTTCTCTACAGCCTAAGTAATTGCCAGTATATGAACGGGAATGTCTTCCCAGTGAAGGGCCCTACTGTCACAAAGCGCTCAACAAGAGGAACTACCTCGATTTAGTTTTCAAGTCAATCTACGACAGCAGGAGGCTGGCATCACTATGGGTCCTCTTGAGAATAAAAGTATCCAATAATAGAACCATAAACTTTAGTCAAAATTAAATCATTTATTTAGAAGCTGAACTAAAAAAATTGCAATAGAGATGACAAAGCTAAAGAAAAAAAACAGTTTAAAAAAACAGCCATGAAGAAGGTATGCATATCTAGGAAGTATTCTAATAAATAATAAGCTAATATTTTAATGGATATAGATTTGCGAATATTTAATATGAAGCGTCAATTTTGCAGAAATTTTAAATCCCCTTCTACTCCCCTTCACCTATCCCTTAGTCTGTTGAACCGTTAGGGCATCACACAAGATCTGTCAACCGTCTTTCTCCATTCCTCTCTGTCCTTTGCCTTGGTTAGGATTTCATTCAATGAGAGGCCTGTCCATTCTTCGATGTTCTCTTCCTATCGTTTCCTCTGTCTTTCTCTTCTTCTTCTTCTTCTTCCTGGTACTGTTCCCTGAAAGAAGGTTTTTGCAAGCCCTGAGGACCTTGTGATGTGGCCATTTTAAATAGAACCAATAGACCTGGACACGCTCTGGGAACTCCTGGGTTTCTAACTAAAGGATAATATAACAGATCAGACAGAGTTACACATAAGAGATGACTGCTGGCATAGCCTCCCTTCATTTTCTCTCTCGACAGGAAATGATTCCCTTGTGTGACGTAATTTGACGCTTGCTTGCTGGAGGTCTCTCACGAGATGCAAACCGGTAACGAGATTTGGCGCCATCTTGATATTTTCTTATCTGGCCATCGAAAGGTAGAAAATCTCTGGGTGATTCGGTTTCTTACGGATACATACAACTGTGAAAGACATTGATTGTTTTTAAGTTTGACTGTTTCACTGTCTTTCTCTGTTTCACCACTTTGTTTAAAGTAAACATTTATATATATGGATTGGCCAATATGAACAGCATGTATGCTCTCCTGACACAAAGGAGATTACGCTGGCTCGGACATGTCACCCGCATGCCAGATGGTAGAATCCCGAAAGATATCTTATATGTTGAGCTTGTGGAAGGAGTCAGACCCAAGGGCCGCCCAAGACTCTGCAAGCGAGACATGAGAGCCTCAGGCATCAGTGAAAGTATGTGGGAAAACATAGCCAAAGACCGGAGTGCATGGAGACAGACTGTGCGTGCTGGGACAACCCTTGCTGAGAACAAAAGAATTGAAGCGGCTTTAATCAAGAGGGAAAAAAAGAAAGCTGCCTTGTCTGCTAGCCCTAAATCAGAGGCATACAAATGTACGAATTGTGGCAAAGTCTGCCGTTCTAGAATTGGCTTGATTAGCCACACCAGATTCTGCCCCGTCTCAAGATTAAGCCAAAACCAGTGACTCACTTGGGCGCATCCATTGCCTTTCGAGACAAAAGGAGCCTTATATATATATATATATATATATATATTAATTACTCAGTGCTTTTTTGTGACGGTACGCACCGGTACGGCGTACCTGCGTTTTTTTCAATGTAGGGAAAAGTTTTATACTTTTCTTGTATTCAAACATTTATTATTAAAGTATTAATAGATTAAGTTAGGCAATCTATCTATCTATCTATCTATCTATCTATCTATCTATCTATCTATCTATCTATCTATCTATCTATCTATCTATCTATCTATCTATCTATCTATCTATCTATCTATCTATCTATCTATCTATCTATCTATCTATCTATCTATCTATCTATCTATCTATCTATCTATCTATCTATCTATCTATCTATCTATCTATCTATCTATCTATCTATCTATCTATCTATCTATCTATCTATCTATCTATCTATCTATCTATCTATCTATCTATCTATCTATCTATCTATCTATCTATCTATCTATCTATCTATCTATCTATCTATCTATCTATCTATCTATCTATCTATCTATCTATCTATCTATCTATCTATCTATCTATCTATCTATCTATCTATCTATCTATCTATCTATCTATCTATCTATCTATCTATCTATCTATCTATCTATCTATCTATCTATCTATCTATCTATCTATCTATCTATCTATCTATCTATCTATCTATCTATCTATCTATCTATCTATCTATCTATCTATCTATCTATCTATCTATCTATCTATCTATCTATCTATCTATCTATCTATCTATCTATCTATCTATCTATCTATCTATCTATCTATCTATCTATCTATCTATCTATCTATCTATCTATCTATCTATCTATCTATCTATCTATCTATCTATCTATCTATCTATCTATCTATCTATCTATCTATCTATCTATCTATCTATCTATCTATCTATCTATCTATCTATCTATCTATCTATCTATCTATCTATCTATCTATCTATCTATCTATCTATCTATCTATCTATCTATCTATCTATCTATCTATCTATCTATCTATCTATCTATCTATCTATCTATCTATCTATCTATCTATCTATCTATCTATCTATCTATCTATCTATCTATCTATCTATCTATCTATCTATCTATCTATCTATCTATCTATCTATCTATCTATCTATCTATCTATCTATCTATCTATCTACTTTTTACCAAGTTTGCTCATGCAAGCCACCACATTAATCCATGACAGTAGGCATATTAAAGAATATTATAGTTGTACGTATAATCAATTAGCATTGTACGCTTGTTGGTTCTGTTAATGCCAAAAGTTCAACACCACACTCAAGAGTTATTAAACACGAAATTGGTTTTAAAGTCCATGTATTGTATTGCACCCTGTGACCGTCTGGCAAGGGTTCAAATCACTTTAGCGGCCATGCATGCCAAGTAACGTGAAGAAATATTCAGATTTGAACAACCCAATATTGTAAGTATGAACACATGAAGTCTGTTTTGGAAACAGTTTTCGTAGGTACCACGCTATGATACGATATGAGGTGGTGGTATAAGCTGAATTAGTCCCCTTTCCAAGGGAAAGAAATAGTACTTGACCCTTTATAGATTGTCGTCTGAGGCTTATTACAAATTTAATTACATGACTAATCCAAATTAATTGATACACTTAATATAAGCTTTGTTTGTGTTTTTTTTTTTTTGTTGCTTTTTTTTTTTGTATTTTTTATTGTTTAAGAAAAAAGAGATTGTTGTGAAAGGTGGGGGGGGGGGGTGGAGGAGAAAAATCAGTATTGAGACGTTTAGTTTTTAGATTGCTGGACCTGGTATGAACTTCATTTGGTATCAGGTCTGGAAGGATTAGGCCTCACGGTAAGAAACTCTGCTGTTGTGCCGCATAACTCCCTTACAGGTCAGGTGACACTTCAGATACGCCTCCCCTCACCGGACACTCTCGCAAGACATGCACCACTGGTTCCTGTAATAACCCAAAGTGTCGGCGACGGGCAGCATAATGTTCCCGGAAGTGAACTATGCACCAATGGGTCGTCTCGGTTGGGGCGGTGCATGTGCCGCCAGACTCCATGGTTTTGTTGGATAAAAAATGGACCGGCCTCTTCAATGATATTCCGCTAAGGATCGCTGCTGACAGAGAAGAGCTTAAAATGTTTTAAGTGAACCATCACAGCACCTCTACGTCTTAGCAACCCTACGTCACAGCAGCCCTTCATTACAGCACCACTGCGTTAAAGATTCGTTACGTCGTTACAGTTGCCTTTGTCGTAGCAGCCAAACGTCACAGTGCCACTACGTCATAGCACCACTACGTCTTAGCAACCCTACGTCACAGCGCCACTACGTCACAGCACCACTACATCAGAGCACCACTACGTCACAGCACCACTACGTCACAGCACCACTACGTCACAGCAGCCCTTTATTACAGCACACTACGTTAAAGATTCGTTACGTCGTTACAGCTGCCTTTGTCGTAGCAGCCCAACGTCACAACACCACTACGTCACAGCGTCACAGCTCCACTACGTCTTAGCACCCCTACATCACAGCGCCACTACGTCACAGCGCCACAGCACCACTACGTTAAAGATTACAGCTGTCTTTGTCGTAGCAGCCCAACGTCACAGCGCCACTACGTCACAGCGTCACCACGTCACAGCGCCACTACGTCGATGCACCACTACGTCACAGCACCACTGTGGTGGAATAAGTCCGCCGATCGGTCCGTTTGCACTTCCCGATGGGGACGATGGCCTGCGACTCCTAGGGGGTAAAGTCTTAGAGCCACAACGTGGTAAATATTTTGTTGGTATTGTATAGGCACGTAGACAGGCACTAGCAAAACGCAAAGCTTAATGATTTTGTGGAAGAACAAATATTTAATAAAGGATAATTAAGAAGAAATACAATCAGTGAGTAGAGGGGGGGGGGGGGGAGTCTACAGAATGACTCAGAATTTTATGGTAACGTTTAAGATAATATCATCACTGGGATGTTGCTCATAAAAATTCGTGTATGGTTTGCTTATTCGGCTGTCTCTCACTTATCTGTTATTCAAGGTTCTACTTCGGGGTGGGGTAAGTTGAAGCTCCGTTGTGCTGGCAGCCAGTTGCTGGTGCCCTGCAGGTAGGCAGGCACTAGTGTGACGAGGATGAGGATGCCACGCGGTGGGCTTACTCCTGGGACTTCAGCCTGGAATGCCTTCAGTTCTGGTCGAGGGGGATGAGTGACTCACTCTCAACGGGGATGTGTGGAGAGCGGCTGAGGACTGCCTTCAGGCAGAAAAACACGCCAGCCCTGGTGTGAAATGAGACATGAGTGGAGCCTGAATTATTAAACCATACAGGCTGGTTGGCGAGGGGCGCATCCTGGGTAGGAGCGTCTCCCTCAGGCTAACTAAGATACATGTCAACAACATTTTACTAGGTCTAGTAATGATTGCTGTTCAAATAATACAATAATAATAATAATAATAATAACAATAATAATAATACAAATACATATATAAATGTACAAGGCAGGGGCATAAATGAGGAGGGAAACAGGGGGACCGTATTACAGTGTTGTAGCCCCTGTGACCTTATTGACCAACAGGTAAACAAGCCCGCGGTCGCTCGTGACCAGAGGACCGTGACAAGAAGAAGGGAGGGGGGTAGAAAAGGGCACATAACTATGCAGGCCGACAAGCCGAAAATAGTGGGGTAGACACGCGAGACTGTTTCTCGGGCCTAAGGATGCATGGTAACAGCACAGTATGTGCTTAACAAAAACAAGCATACTTATAATGTATATATATGTGCACATATACAGGTACATATGCACAGGTAAGGAAATAATCTAGACGCGAGTAGGTCCAGATGAATATGGATATGAATAAATAACAAATGCATAAATAGACATTAGGATTAACTAAATTGCAAGGTGGATGTCCACCGTTGGGAGTACAGTCAACATTGACGAGTAAATGAGGAACACATATTCATAGAGATTTACAAATATAAAATTTGGGAGCAAACAAGTGTTAACATGGTAATGATACATGAACGTAAATGTTACAGGCGAAGATACACTAATAATAATGATAAAGTTTTTACAACTCATCCACTTTGCCCTCACACAAGTTCCCAAACGAATCGTTGACTTGAGAGTCTTCTGACTTCTCAGTGATTCTGATCTAGAATGGCATTAACCTGAAACTTTCGTCTCCGGCATTTATAGGTTCCCGAGCGGTACGTTAGAGTAGTGACGATCCAATGGCCATCGAGTCTTTCGAATTTAAAATTGTTAAATTGGACGAATTGTTTCATTTGGGGCTCACTCATTTGACTTCTTTAACCCGCGACCTGGGGGGGGGGGGGGAGGATGAAAGCGGAACCATGTAACAATTATCAGACTGGATCATCGCTCGATGGCACAGCGGACGGGAGCGATTTGAATAGCCATGGGCGTTAGGAGTGTCGACTCAAAGGGATTACGTGGACACCAAATTTCAATGTCCATGGACTTTACGACTGTGTGTGTTTGTTCTGGCGTTTGGGGCGTAACTTTCAATTTTAATGTTCCTGGACTTAATGGCTGCGTCCGTTTGTTTCGGCGTTTAGGGCGTAACTTGGGATGTGTGTTTATGGCCTATAATATGGTGGTTGGATCTAACCTTGGTGTAATAGGATGTTTGTGTTCTACACTGGTCAGTTTAGTGTTGAGGGTAGGCTATACAATGCTAACTAGTGTTTAAAAAAAAAGGGGGGGGGGGGGTAGTTCCGCACTGGTCACTTCTGTATTGAGAGGACGTATTTCGTCACAACCATTACGTCACAGCACCACTACATCAGAGCACCATTACGTCACAGCACCACTACATCAGAGCACCATTACGTCACAGCACCACTACATCAGAGCACCATTACGTCACAGCACCACTACATCAGAGCACCATTACGTCACAGCACCACTACGTCAGAGCACCATTACGTCACAGCACCACTACATCAGAGCACCATTACGTCACAGCACCACTACGTCAGAGCACCATTACGTCACAGCACCACTACATCAGAGCACCATTACGTCACAGCACCACTACGTCAGAGCACCACTATGACTAAGTCAAGGGATGATGATGACGAAACTTCCTTTTCTTATTCCAGGACTTGAACTCCAAAACTCCAGAACTTTGCGTGGGTATATTTGTCTTCAACTAAACATTTTACTTTATAAAAAGATTGTAATACAATGTCCTTGGTATTGGGTAACAAAGATATTTGTAGAAAATAGCACTTCCCATCAAAATTTAACGTTTTTTCTCTCTTAATGTGTCATATCTAGAAACACTAAAAATAACTTCTCAAAGATCTGCACTAATTCTGTGGAGCAATTTTCATTTTCATCTATTGATCTTGACCTATTTTTTGACTCGGTGGTAAATATTCTCGACCTTGACATTGAAACAAACGTTTACCTCATTACAACAAATGAGTCGAGTCTCCATTAAATTCCAGGTGAATTTCTATATGGAACATGTGGAACGTGTTAAGTAAGCTAATTAAAGTCGCTAGCATACTAGGAGGTCTGGCGAAAGATGTTAACTCTTTCTCTCCGTAATTATTTACCACATTCTAGTGGAATCAACGTTGGTATCGTCAGTTGGGAGAGAAAGAGTTAAGATTAAAACACAAACGCTAGCATGTAAATACCGTCCCAAAAAAAAAAAGTTATTCTATAATGCTTGTAAAAAGTTGTAAAAAAACAAAAATTTAGCGAAACAAACATGTGGAGGTGATTTTCGTTTTCAAGTATTTTTTCGTTAATGTTTTTATTTCAACTTTCAGTCAGCCTTCCCTCAGGCCTTAATTAAGTTCTACCAGAACATTCTTTAAAATCAATCAATTCAAAGACTAAAATATGTTTGTAAGGACGGTGCACTCTTCACTACTCTTTTGTAAAATAAAGTGCACATAATTACACCACTGAGGCCCAACCTACGGCCCGTGGACCACATCCGTCTGTCTGGCCAAAAGTTTATTTCTCCGACTCCACTCGGGGATGAAGCTGACATTTTTTTCACAATTATTACTTTAACTTGACAACACAAAAATCAATTTTTTTTAAAATAATTATTGTTAATGAATTATTTTTTTTTGGTATTTCAAACAAGGGAAAGAAATAGTACTAGACTGAAGTGGTGGTACAAGCTGAATTAGCCCCCTTTATTTTGGTTGTCTGAATAAACATGCAGATTAAATCCGTATATATTTCTCAAAGAAAATTTGTGTGTTCCAAAAAGTAGCATTAATTGCTGCTTTTTTTAAAAGCCTTTTTTGTAACGTATATCATCTAGTGAACATTCCCAGTTTTAGTTGAGTTGTGAATCATTGCACTCATATCTGAAAACGAAGACATTGCCATTATGACCGGAAATAATTTTTGTCTAAAAATGAGGATGCATCTTTAGCTTTGTATTTTTTTTAACAAGCCCACCCCCCCCCCCCCCCAAAAAAAATAATTCCTTAATTTTAAAACATTCTGCTGGTAAATGCAGTATCTACCTCGCTAAAAACTGTCGACATTTGCTCTCAATGATAACGTAGGTCGAGTCAAATAAGATGATTTTATTCGTGTAGATCCGCTTGTTGAGTTGATTATATATCTTGATCCCGGAAGATGAACTTCTTCTTCTCCTTCGTTCTCATTGGTTATGTTGGAGTGTTCAGATGACTAGACCAATACATGAGATGAACTGCGCAGTGGTTTCCAAATCAGGGAGCTCTCCATGTAGTTTTCTTTCTATTGGGGTGATTTGGGGCCAATGTCTTATACGGGCCTCTTGGTAAAGAGAGCAGTTTTGGAGGAAGTGGTCAGCATTCTCTGGTTATACTCCACACGGGCAGATTTCACTGGTTCCAATTTAGAGCTTCCGGTACATGTGTTGGAAGATGAAAAAACTCTATTTGAAATAGTCGTCATAGGTATGATTATTCTTGGCTTTACCATGACATTGAAAAAAAAAGAATTTTGATAGAAGTGAGGTTCTACATTCCTTTTTTTACATCCATGTTATTGTCTTATCTTATAAAATACAGACGCTACTTCAAAAGGAAGATGATTACGTCCTACGAGTCATGCCTCTACATCTAGTCATGCATATTCACCAATGACTTAAATTCTGCCAAGTCACTGGTTTTCCTGGCTAGCTCAGGCAACCCATTCCATGCTCTAATAGCACTAGGGAAGAAGGAGCATTTGTACAAATTTTTCCTAGCCTATGGGACGAGGAATGTGCCTTTATCTTTGTGTCTTTCTGAGTATTTTATTACATTTTGTTTTTGTATTTGAAGATTATGGTTCAGTGTTTTATGTATGCTGCTTTACTTTTGAATCTTCTCTCCTGAAGGCTTTCTAAATTTAGTGATTTTACTCAAGGTGCTACTCTTTCGCTTAATCTTTCTATAAATCTCTATCTCTCTCATCTTATACTTCTTACAATTTCAAGTGTATGTGTGTGCGTGCGCCTGAGTATGGATGGCTGCCTGTTAACGTGGTATGCGCCAATGTGAAGATTTGGAATTGATAGTCACTAATATGTTAACAAATTAGTGAAGATAAGGTCTGCCGATTGCAGAAATTCAGCAAACAGATTTGACCAGTACACAAATTTGTTATATCTGTATTACATGTACTAGCCTGTGTACATTTTAAAAAAGGTCTAACAATGTATCAATAAATGTGAATCTTATTTTGTAAACTTTCTTTTGGAAATGCATAACGCATTTGAAATGTACTAATATAGAACTATATCAAGGCAATATATATATATATATTACACTTCTTAGTGTGAATTATAACTAATACAATGTACTAAACTATAAGAACAGAGCTAGGGACACACACACACACATATATATATATGTGTGTGTGTGTGTGTGTGTCCCTAGCTCTGTTCTTATAGTTTAGTACATTGTATTAGTTATAATTCACACTAAGAAGTGTAATACCATGTAAAAATTAATCCTCTTTACAGTAGGCGCGGTGGCTGAGTGGTAAAGCGTTTGTCTTCCGAAACGGGGCCCCTGGTTCGAACCTGATGAATACACAGCTCTAATGGGTACCTTACATTAGTTGGGGAGAGGTAAAGGCGGTTGGTCGTTGTGCTGAGCACATTACACCCTTGTTAACCATGGGGCCTATAGATCTGAAAGGGGAACTTACATTACTTATAGATTTCTGAAGTAAGCTCAATGCGCGTTCTAGAGGAGGAGGAAAAAATAGGGATTCAGTAGTGGACACCCGGTTAATCGAACCAGCCGGGTAATCGGAAAGAATCGTCAAGTATCGAAATCAACCCCATTCTACAGTCAATCTCCTGACGACTGTCCACCGTTTTACTAATTACCTCAATAAGCAAGGTAAACGTATAGTTGAGTTGCAGGTGCATATTTACATGGAACGGGTGAAATGATTTTTACTTAGCTGATTAACATTGAAGCTCATTAGATTAGAGACTGCTGAAAGATATTAAAATACAAACGCTAAAATGTAAATACAAAAAGATTTTTTTTTATGTAAAAAGATTTGTAGAAAAAACAAACCAAAAAAGAAGCGGAACAAATGACCATTGCAAATATCCTTAAAAGTTTTATTTTGTGAGTTATTTCTATTTAAACTTACTATCAAGATAGCCACATGACACCCTCATTAACCGTGTGCCACAGAAACAGATGACCTTTACATCATCTGCCATATTGATCGCAAAGTCTGAAAAGGGGAAATAAACTTTTCTTACTTTCAAGTTTTAGTTAGTTCAACTCGAAAGTTCTATAAAATCCATCAATTAAAAGTCTGAACATGTTAGTAGCAGACGATACAAAATGAACTACTGTTTCGTAAAAAAACATGTTCGTTTTATCTTATCTTATAAATTAAAGACGTTACTTCGAAAAATGAAGATAATTACGTCCTACTCTTTTCATGTGTCAATCTAGTCATGCGTGTTCATCAATGACTCAAACTCTGCTAAGTCTTTGGTTTTCCTGTCTGATTCAGGCAACCCCGTTAAATTCTCTCATGGTTCATTACTCCATCGTTGGTTCGTAGCTGCAAGCAACTGGCAAGACAAAACCAGTGTAGATGTTCTGTAAACAAAACCTAATAAAATACCCAGAAATACTCAAAACTAAACGCATATTTCTTGTCCCATGATAAGACAAATCTATGCTAATGCTTCTTCTTCCCTAGTGCTATTAGAGCATGGAATGGGTTGCCTGAGTCAGACCGAATATATATTTTGTGCTATAAACAGAGCATGGAGTGGGTTGCCTGAGTCAGACAGAATATACATTTTGTGATGTAAACAGAAGAGCTTAGAATGCTCAATATAATTTCCTTTCAGACCTTGCGATCTACAGAGCAGACGATGTCAAGGTCATCTGTTTCTGTGGCCCACGGTTAACGAGGGTGTCATGTGGCTGGCACAACGACCAACCGTCTTTATTTTTCTCCAACTAATGTCAGGTACCCATTAGAGCTGGGTGGACTAAGAGGCGCCATAAATATCCCAAAATAAAAAAAAAACAAGTCTTCATCTAGATTCGAACCCAGGACCATAGGTTCGGAAGCCGAGCACTTTACCCTCAGCCACCTCGCCTCCGCAGCGCTACATAGTGCATAAAAATGATCACCTAGACCAGTGGTCGCCAAACTCGTAATCCGAAAGAGACATATTTTTTAAATTACCGAATTTAAATTGATTGAAAGAGATAACTATTATAACTTAAGCTTCGCTCTCGATGAGATATAATTATTGGAATATTTAGAATTCAATGTACAATCTCCACCTTGCGTTTGCCAATATATCTTACATTAACTAACAAGTACATTAAATAAAACTACTTATATAAAACAATATTTATTTTAAAGTATAACAATATAAATAACATAAAAAATATCTTTAAAAAACAACACTTCAAATACTCTTCCTAGGTAAACGAAACGTAAGACAGCTTTGTTTAGTAATATTTTTAATTTTTGGCACAACTTTGGTTTAACGTCTATAAGCCGATTTCTTCATTTATCGTTGAGAAGGTTGATGATGATTTGAACCTCACAAGTCCTCACTCAAATGATGTTGGTGATGATTTGAACCTCACAAGTCCTCACTCAAATGATGTTGATGATGATTTGAACCTCACAAGTCCTCACTCAAATGATGTTGATGATGATTTGAACCTCACAAGTCCTCACTCAAATGATGTTGATGATGATTTGAACCTCACAAGTCCTCACTCAAATGATGTTGATGATGATTTGAACCTCACAAGTCCTCACTCAAATGATGTTGATGATGATTTGAACCTCACAAGTCCTCACTCAAATGATGTTGATGATGATTTGAACCTCACAAGTCCTCACTCAAATGATGTTGATGATGATGATATAGATGAGATGTTAAAGCCAACTTTGTTGCCAATAATTTTCTCAAGAAGAAATGCTTTTATTTGAGTCAACACTGACGCGAGATGCTTTACATCTTATCCCATTAGTAACCAACGAAACTTCTAACGCAGTGATTCTCAACCTAATTCGACCCGTGGGCCATTTTTTATTTCCAACACTCGTGTCGGGGGCCACATGAACGAAAAAAAAAACGACACGAAATTGACCCGAAACTATTTTGTTACAAACTTGTGGATCTGGTACTTACATTAATTATTTTTTATGTTTATATTTTTTTTACGTGTCGGAAACGTCTCATTTTCCTGCCTCTTTTTTTGAGGTAACTTTTCCCATGGATCCTCCAATGTCTAGGCGTAGTCTAATCTTTTCACATTCTTTTATTCGCGGCTCTAACCAAGAATGCCACCATTATTGTTTTCTAATCCGTTGATGTTCTTGTTTTTTTTTGTTTTTTTTTTTGTTTTTTTTTACACAGCTACACTTTCTTGATCAAACAAATATGGCGGCTTGTTTTCATGTTCCACACACAAAAAAAAAAGTAAAGATCAGTTCACTTTTCCTTTTAGGATTCAAATTTCATTTAGTCCACGTGTAGTTTCTGCGGCTCTCTCATTTCATAAACCTACAAATTTTAGAGGCTTAACACCGGATCTGGCCCGCGAGCAGGGGCGGACTGGCTATATGGGCAAACGGGCAAATGCCCGGTGGGCCGGTACCAAATGGGCCGGTCTGGTCGCGACCAAAGAAAAAAAAATTCAATGCAGACAACTTTAAAAAAAAAAAAAAAAGTGACAGCAGCAAGACACAAAGGCCCGAACACGTTTTCTTGTTGTTGTTTTTTTTTTAATTCTTATTACAATTAATTTTGTTTGAAATTCAATAAGAATAACAAAAAAATACACTATACACTGTACGTATTATCATTTGCAAATGTTAGACAGTGCTTTCTGCTATGCACGAGCGGCATGGACTGATTTGATGTCTTCGAGGTTGTGTTTGGCCTAATCATTTTGCTAGTTGGTATGGGCCTTTGATGGCACTCCCTTATTTTTTTTTTTGCTCCTTCCCTCCCCCGTCTTTTAATGGTTCCAATGAAATTTAACCAAAAAGAGGGATGAGAGAGGTTAAGTGAGAAAACATTGATATAACGCAGAAAAAAAAAAAAAAAAAAAAAATAGGAGCGACAATCAGTTCTTTAACAATACTTAATAGAAATTAACTTTAACACATACACACAGCCGGGAAATTGCAGACCACCCAACTTATTCACAGCTCAATATGGGTATAAAGCTCTACTTTCTGCGATTTGAAAAGAAAAATGAAGTTTCTTTTTGTTTATTTTTAATAACATAGATCTAAAAATATTACACTTAAGGCTTACAAAAAAAATTATTTAATCTAGATCTAAATCAATTTTTATACTATTGTAATTAATGGCAAACTTTTGCTTAGTATGAAGTCATTAATGATGAAAATTATTACAATAAATACAAGAATTTATATAGCTTTGCCACATCCGATATTTAATGAAAGGAGATTTATATTTTAAATAATGGGTCATGGTATATTCATATACAAATCGCGTTTTTTGAGAATGTACTAGGAGGAAGCAAGAGCTTTTCACATTAAGTAAGTGCCTCTCTAACCGTTCTGCTTTCTCTTTTAATGGAATGGGTTGCCTAAGTCAGCCAGGAAAACCAATGATTTAGTATATTTTAAGTCACAGATCAACATGCATGACTAGATTGACACATGAAATGCGTAAGACGTAACAATCTTATTTTTTGAAGAAAAGTCTGTAATCTAGATCTATAAGTAATACCAAAAAGCTTCAAACTCATTAGGCTAATATTGTATTGTTTATAGTTTTCAGACTACATACATGTATAAATAGAATACATTATGTAATCATACGAATGCATACATACAGTTTTCGATGCCTTATCAAACTTTATATATTTTGTAGAGAATTAGGCTTACACCTATAATATAACACATGGGCGTAGCCGGGAGGGGAGGGTCTTCAAACCATCACTTGCCTCAGACCTCATTGTCTGAAAGGGAAACTTTACTTACTGCCCCAGTGCAGTTTCCAAACTTCATGAGCGTAGCCAAAAGGGGGTTTGTAGTTTCCCTTCCCTCTCCAATACAAAAACTAAAGCATTTTACCATTTTCTACCAGTCGCTGAACTCCATTGAATAGTAGATTTGGTTTTTGATTTTTTTTTATCGGAAGAGTAGCAGGCTAATTGCACTGTAGATACCTCAGAATTGGCATTTTTAAAGCTTAAAATAACGGAAATAATGCTTGATTCGGGGCATCGCCCCGGACCCCACTGGAGGGAGCTCGCAGCGCTCCCACGGACTCCCTAGCTGCCCTTTGGCGGTGTGTATTGTCTTTCCACTAATTATAGGAAGATAATATTCTAGGGTATAAAAAAATTTTGAAAGAATGAAAGATCAGAATGTAATGAAGATTAATTACATATATACACACACACTAATATATATATAAATTGCGGAGTGGGGTAAAAATTACCCCCGACCGAAAATATATGACATGCCATTTGTGGTAATGCCCGGGCCGATTTTGATACCCAGTCCGACCCTGCCCGCGAGCATCAGAAGATCTGCATACTCACTCTCTAAATCATGTAGATATTCTTTGAATTGGGTAGTGGTAGTGAGCTTTATCTACAATGTAATTGGTAATCTTTAATACCAATTACATTGCTTCTAGTTTCGCATGTTGAAATCGAGGTAATATTTTTCTAATAGAATCAGATGTATTTTTTAAAAGTTTTCTGGCACTTTTGCTATATATTACTCCCCGCGTTATTTCCGATAGTGGCAATATACCCAAAGGTTTTTCATAAATGCTTTTAGGGGAGATTATTACTCAAGAATTGCATGTATCTTAGTCGCGCCTTTGTCGCTCCGAGGGTACAGGAATATTTATTTTTTTTTAAATGTGTACCTGTGTACCTTTTGATGCTTTGTTGGTCGTTTGATGCTTTGTTGGTCGAATGAATTGAAAAGGAAATAACGCTACACATGTTTCTAGAGCTTTCTGAAATCATGTCTTCCATTTTATGTAAGTTTGCATTTTCAACAAGTTCCCTAGTCTCTAACAAAGCAAATTTGTAAATAATCCTCCGTGCCGGCACTAAACCTTTTTTCTTTTTTTTTGTGGTAGAGCCACAGTCAAGGAGTCGAGGAGCTGCAGTTTGCGTCCACTAATTTACACTGTCATCTCAATCCTTAAGAATGAGAATTAGTAGTCAGTATTTTATTATCATATTAGTGATGATGATGGTACGACGACTTTTTTGTTCCTATAAATCTTCAGTGCAGTAATAAAAATCTTTAATGTGCGTAGTATTTGTTCTACAAAGTTTACGTTTCGGAATAGGTCGAATAATGTATCAATAAATTGGAATGTTATTTTGTAAACTTTGTTTAGAACTAAAGCCGACCTTTTAAATGTCTTGAGTGAAAAATTATATTTCCTTCTTCGTTTAGCACTGATTTAAAATTGTGTATTTATGCTTATTTCTACACAGATCAGTGTTTCCCAAACTGTGTTCCGCGGAACCCTAGTGCTCCGCGATGCCTGAATATGTGTTCCACAAGCTACATATATTAATGATATTTTGGGATTTTCGGCACATCGGCACAATTTAGGCCATGTCGCGCCCATAATCCCTCAAGGCTCATTCTCCCTTCATATCTCAAAAGCCAAGTCACTAAAAACAACGTTCATTCACAGTTTAGTAAAAATCTGTTAATTCAGTAAAAATCTGTTGTAATTAGCGGGAAGCGTGGTCGAGAGGTCAAGTGCGCTTGAACTTGGCTTGGCTAACTAGAAGGGGGCTCGAGGTTCGACACCCGGGCAGAGCTGTGTTTACTGAGCGCCTAAAGGCAGCACGGAAAACCAACTCCCCCGCCCCCCCCCCCAACTGATCCACAAATGAAATTGGACCAAAGCGCTCTGA
This sequence comes from Biomphalaria glabrata, assembly GCF_947242115.1. NCBI lineage: Eukaryota > Metazoa > Mollusca > Gastropoda > Planorbidae > Biomphalaria > Biomphalaria glabrata. Next base: position 779,092 of record NC_074719.1, read on the forward strand.
GCATGCTATAAGCATGAAAGTAGCGCTATATAAAAGCTATAAATGTATATATTCATAAATTTCTGTTCCATCACAAATAAGACCACCGCAAACAACCCTATCCCCCGGACAAAGCCCAGTATCTTCCCAGGGTTGACATTATCAAACAGTATTTTAAGTTGCGTGCTCTAAAATATTCCCCCCCCCCCTTAATATCCTGGTATCTGGGGTCCACAGACTACTGGAATAATTTACGAGTATGCTACTAAGGGAATGAGCCTCTCTAAAAAAAATAAGTAAATTGTTCCGCTAAATAATAATCATCATCATCATCAAACTCCATTTGAGTGAGGGCTTGAGAGGCTTAAATCCTCTCTTGCAAAAGCCCTGGACAGAAACCCTGCTGTCTTGCGTTGTGCATACACGTCACCATACAGGTCGAGAATTTTTGGTTTCCCAGACCTGTCTAGGCAGAGATCAGCATGTCTGGGGCAGTCAAACAGAATATGAGGCACGGTTTCCTCTTCCTCCCCGCAGCGGGGGCACCGTGGATCGAAATTTGGCCATAGCCGCGAGAAATATGAGCCAACAGAACAGTGGCCTGTCCTGCACTGTGCTATAATAGCCTGCTCAGGCCTGGACAGCCTCCACCACTGGGAAGTGCTGTCAGGGCGCCTCATGCGCTCCCAGACTCCACGTGCTTTTTGGGACTTGTCCCAGCACTCAAACCACTTTTCCATTTCTGTTTTTTTTTTAATTATAGCCAGAGCATGATGAAAACTTACAGCCTGTTCAGTTGGTGGAATTTGCCCTCCCTGGTGGGCCAAGGAGTCTGTTGCCAGTCACACCTATGTGACTCGGTACCCTCTGCATTATTACAGGAGTGCCATAGCGCTGCTTTATGTTGTGTGAGGCCATGATGACAGTGTCGATATTGGGTGCCCATGGTCCAGGGCTTTGCAAAGCCTGTAATACAGATTTTGAGTCAGTGACCACAACGATCTGTGTTGCCCTCAAATGTCCCTCGCCGAGTTGAGAGTCGATGACTTTTAAGGCTTCACAGACCGCTAAATAATCAGAATTTTCGACGTGTTCCGTTAAGGAAGATGTTTGGGAAGCACTGATCTAGATAATACTCAGAGTGAATCTAGTGATCCTCCTTAGATCAGAGTGATTGTCAATTTTTTTTTTGCAAACAATACGAAACATCTGTGGGAAAACTCTGTGAGAAAGCGTGTGTGTGTTTGAGTGAACAAATCGTCTACAGATTGAAATGTCAAGAGTTTAATTAACACTAACTTGCTGAACAATTTAGAACGACTAGATGGCCTACACGTTGGCCTCTATTCTGAATCAATAATTATAAATCCTAAAACATTGTCCCAGTGAATATAAGAGCCAAAAAAAAGTATGTGTATGTTTTTTTCTTTGGAAAAAAAACGGGGGGGGGGTGTATAATGCGGTTTGTGGAGTTGTTGTTTTTTTCTTAATGACTGACAAAATATTTTTTTAAAAATGTGTAAAGAATGGACTAAGCTGCGAATCGGTTCTTATTTCTGTTCCGTGTTAAGAGCAAAGCTTCAATGATCTACTTATCAGTAATTTATGGGTACAAATATGTTTGTAGTACTTGGGGGCAACATGTGATTCAAAGAGTTGTATTTTTACTACGTAAAAGGATTGAAGAGACGTTGACGATTTAAATGTAACATTCAAACTAATAATGTAACACAATAATATAATAAAACTAAAGTGAAAACGTGAGAATTTGATCACAAACAAAAAAAAAGAGAACAAAGGAAAAAAAAAAGAAACATGCAGAAGAGAACATAAAAATTGGGGTAAGGTTATTAGAGATACATGGGAATTAAAAGTGTGGTGTTGTATGTGCAGTCATTGCTTGAAACTTTTGATGCAGCAACAACTGTTGTGAATGTCTGAGAGTTTCACTTACCTTACGGCTAATTGGATTACTCTTTCCAACCTTACAGTGGCAGACGTCAATTGCAGCACGATTAAGGAGATTAAGCATCATTGTGTGTGTGTGTGTGAGTGCATTAAGTGTGTACGTGTGTGTCCAGGGCCGGCCTTAGATAATTGCAGGCCTTATGCAAAGTGAATTTGGTATCCCCATATCAAATCGAAAAATAAAAAAAAAAAACAGCGAAAAAGAAAAGAAAATTAAGCAATTTATTTAAAACCTAGTCAGGCTGCCTGGCTAGTGTATACTAACAATAAGATTGGGCACAAGTTTTGCTATTTTTTCTTTTAAAAAATGTTTTAAGTCCTGTGCGATGCCCCCGCCAATTGTAGCCCCCCTAGGCCTTGGCGGCTGTCTTGTTTGCCTATGCCAAAGGCCGACCCTGATATATGTGTTTTAAGTGCGTGCGTATAATAATTAGTAATTTAAATAATTAAAAGTTCTTGGGACGGGTAAGATGCATTCGATTATATTTTTAAAAAGAAGAAAAATAGAAGAAAAAAATCTTCTGCATTTTAGCTATAAATTAAATCTAGAGAACGAAGAAGATCTATATAGATTCTAGTAGATAGACTAAATATATAAATTTAGATCTAGTTAAACTAGTAGATGTAGATCTAGAGATCTTTATTTCATTGAGCATCAAATGAAAACTGGAAAATGCTAAAAGTAAAAGATCTAGATCTAGTAATCGATCTAGACTCTATATGACTATATCAGTATATCTAGATCTACAATAAATCTCTCATAGATCTAGAGTCTATAATGAGTATGTTTATATAATTTCTTCATTATTTGTAAGATTTCATCAATACTTAATGTTATAGACAAATCATTTAGATCTAGAAGCTAGTAGACTCTTTCAGTCTATGTAGTATGTAGATCTATCTAATGATCTAATCTTGCCTACTCTAGTCTCTACATTTAATCATTTAGATAATAGATCTACAATCATCTATTTATATATAGATCTATTAATCTAGATCTAGAATCTAGTTCTCGATTCTCCTTATGTAGATCTACAAGCTCTCCCGACAAGTCAGTTGATCTAGATCTATCTAGATTCTATATATCTAGAATCTAAAGTCTAAAGATAGATGTAGTCATCTGTCATGCGAATGAATTTTAAACTTACGAGGTTCAAAGTTAGTTTTTTCTTCTATTTTTGATTCTAAGAAGAGTCCTACCTTTGAGTAATAAATAATCCAATCTGCTCCAATAATCCGTGCTATTTCAATAATCCAAGTTGTAAGGAATATCCAATAGTTGAATCACATTAAATTATCCAAAAAAGAAATATTGTACACTAGAACACCAATAACAACAACACGTCTGCTTCCACTCAAAGTAGGTCTATTCTAGATCTAGGTGGCCTCAAACTATTAACTTCCGGTCAATGCAATGTTTTGCTTCGCTTGAATGAATTACGTTACGTGTAAAACTAATGTAGCAGTTGGAATTCGTTCAATATACTGATAATAAGGCGTGTCTTCGAGTCCGAAGATTAATTAGGTATGCAGTATTTCCCGTGGTTAACCAGTCCCAGCTGCGGCCTACATATTTTGCCACATTCAGCGTAGACAAAACCATTTTCCATTTTGGTGGATTTTCTTTTCGCCGTCGACATCAGTCCTCGGCAGTAGATTTTCGTTTGGCCTTAAATGTGTGTCCCGCGGCCTTTGAAAGAGAAAATCCAGCTGTCTGCTTTCTTTATTATAAATATGTAATGAGAGAAATTTGTAGTGATGGGAACTAAACTAAATTTTTTTAGTTAAACTAAAACTAAGTTTGAACTAAAAAAAAGTAATTAAACTTTTAGTTAATCACAAATTGAAAAAAATAGTTTAACTAAACTAAGAAACTTTAGTTAAACTTTTACTAACTATTTTGACCTTTTTTAAGGATGAAACAGCCAAAAATGAAAAATATAAACAACAACCAATCTCTTTAGCAAAATGTAATAAACATTTACTTGTGCACATGAAAAAAGATTTAAATGTCTTTATGGGATAGATGTAGATCTTAATAGAATCACTAGATTAGACTAGAATGATACTATTATAGAAAGAAATTAGAAGTAATTGTCCAAGTTCTAATATAAGTTACCTTTTTAGAAGTAATGATAAAACTGCATGTTGACTCGCTAACTAACTCTAGATTCTAGAATATTCTGGATCTAATATAATCTTCTACAAACGAAATGATCAGAAATATAATCTGGATCTAGAATTAGATCTAGCTACTAGAGTCTAGTAGATATCTTAGTAACTCATCTATCTAGAGATTTTAGATTATTATAATTATGATTATAACAAGATATGGGTATTTAGATCTATAATATACTATAATATAATATACTCTAGTAGATAATACTAGTCTAGATCTAATAAATTCTAATAGATCTAGATTCTAGATAGTAGATATAAGTATAAATTATAATAGAAGTAGATGTAGATCTAGTCTGGATTTAGTTAATTTAATAATCTAATAAGTAATCTAGAATTTTCTAGATATATCTAGATCTAATCTAGACTCTAATTCTAGAATAGTAGAATCTCTGTCTAAAATAGATTTATATTATTGACTTATAATTTTAAATTTACATTTAGATCTAAGACTACTAAGAGTTAGACTCTACTTAAGACTAAGAGACTAAAATAATTAAATATAGACTGTTACGACTATAGATCTAATACTACTAATAGTAGTAATAGACTAATACTAATACTAATAGTAATAGACTAGACGTCACTAGTCTAGACTCTAACTTTAGATCTATCTAGATCTATCTAGTAAAAAGTTTTTAAATAAAAAGAGTCGACATTTCTTTTAGAACTATATAGTAAAGCAAAATTATTTGCCTGCAGCTATACAGGAACACACTGGTGTTTAATAAAAAAAAAAGCAGCAAAATGTAGATCTATAGAAGCAAGGAATTATCAGGATTTATCAAGCAGCGAAACTTGCTAGAAATATAATGAACATATGTATTTTTTTTAAAAGGCGGGAATAGCGGCCATTATAGGGTAAAGGTCAAAAGGCTTTCTAGTGACCTGTGCACCCTCTAGTTTATTCTCCTCTCTATCCTTCATTATATATATTCTCCGAATTACATATAGCTAAATATTTATTGGTATGACCGTATGTATGTTAAAAATGTTTGTAAAATTTTAATTAAACTTTTTAGTTTGTAACTAAAAAAAATTAATTAAACTAGGATTTTGATCATACTATTTTTTTTAAATTAAACTTTGGCCTTAACTAATTTTTTTTAGTTAAACTAAAAGTTACCAACTTTTTGACCAACCTCCGCACATCACTAGAAATTTGACAGTTCTCAAATAAAAAATAAAAAACAGAAACAAAAAAGGTCGACCTGTCGAGCCTATCTAGTATAGCAAGGTCTTATTTTTTTTTACTCAAAAGACGTCTTAGTTTTTTTTTTTTTTTTTTTTTTTTTTTGAGGTTTATGTTCCAAAATTTATTTATAATTTAAATGGAAATAAAATTATTTTTTTCCCCTGGCAACATTAATAAAACTCCCCTCTCCTTATCACAGGGTTCTTAGCGCTCCTAAAAAAATCTCCTAAAAAATTAAAAGTCTCCTAAAATTCTACTAAAAATTGCCAGAATTCTCCTAAAATGTTGTCCACTCTCCTAAAATTGTTACCCAATAATTTTTTTAAAATTAGAATTTTGCTTATTTCTTGCTAAAAATGTGGGTGGAAAAAAACAACAGCGTAACTAGGCATTCTGATCGCATGACGTTACGGGCTGGCTGTGTTAATGAGCTGACCTGTGACGCGTTTACACCGATAGTAACCCCACGAAAAAACAAGAGGGGGGAGAACAAGTGGGTATTCACATGTCGCTACGGATGGCTGCGCGCTGGACTGTTAAACCCGCACTACAAACAGCGATATTCTTGCGGACGTTAGTATGGACAGTATAGATGGACTTTTTATAGTCCGACAATTATGCTTGGCAGAGTTCGTCTCCCTTATGGGGGACGACAGTATGCCAAAGGCAATCTTTTTTGTTGAGCTGAATTGGTCAGCGTAACAGAGATGTCCCGCAGAAACGCTTTAAAGATTGCTTAGGCACCAAATTACTTTAACTGACATAGAAGAGAGCTCCTGGTTGCAGGCGGCTTCGGAACGAGACAGATGGAGATCACTTACAAAGGCCTCGGGATACATATTTCAGACCAAAAGAAAATCCGCTGCCGATGACAGACGTAGACGGCGTAAAGAAAATCTAAATCGACACGCAGTAGACAATTTTTATGCCTGCGCTGGATGTGGTAAAATATGTTGGTCACAGCTGTATCCACGAGAAATTATGCAATCCTCTTTAATATTCAGACTCGAAGACAAGTTTCATATTTAATGTTAAGTAAATGTAATAAAAAAGAAGATGAGAAATAAACCCAACATTTTGCAAATGCATTTTTCATGTTATTTACTAGATCTAGATTTTATAAACTCCTAATTGTTATCAATACTTTTTTTTAATCTACTTTTATTTTCATTGCAATGTGGATATTTTTTTACAAAAACTCTTTTTAGTCTTTTATTCAACATGGACATTTTTTGCTTTGGTCGCTAAACGAGTGTCATATCAGACACTAATATTCGTACGATGTCCTGACAGTGAGAAAGTATTCTCCCTTAAGGCGCGAGCCTCTCTATGTCGCTGGGCTATGATCTGCTTTGGGATCATGTTAGAACGGTGCATTTATTTCTTTTGGTGCCGATAAAATTTATCCCACAGAGACATGGATTAAAACATTATTTACGTGTATTTCCTGACTTTTCCGTTGAAAGTTGAAAGTTTGAAAGCCTTACATATTTATTATGTAGGTCTACCCCTCCCCCTTCCCCTACTCACCCTGTAATATCTTAGAACTTGAATAGATTCTAGTTCTTCTTTTTAGCATAGTTTTCTGTTTTAAATGACCTACCATAGCTTGGCTAAATCTGCACCCGTCACCGAATTAATGTGTATTTCTACCTCCTTCGCCTCCCGTCCTATATACAGCTGTTTACAATTATTCGGTATTCGCGATAATTTTACATTGTTTGAATAATTAGTTTCTTTTCCTCTTCTACTAGTAATGAATCTCCCCCCTCCCCTCCCAATTTCACACGATTCACAAAAAGTGAAATTGTCATCTAGAACCAAATTACAATCTAGGCGAGACATAGCAGCACACAATATGAGAATAATGATGTCAAAAATTTAATAGTTATATATTAAAATATCAATAGGCCCTATAAAATTCTATAGTAGGATTTAGCTTCTGAAAAAAGGCAGAAACAACTTTATGAATACACCGAAGTTTTCTTTTGTATTTTGTTTTTTACTGATTAAGAATTAGATTTTAATTTTTTTTTATAAATCTTAGTCTGTGTAATTTAAAATGCTCACACACCAGCAGATAATGAAAGCATCACCTAATTTTTGGTATACAAAATTGAAAAAAAAAATTATATCTTCACAGAGATGCCTACAAGTATCTTGCGTATTTTTGTACGCAAATGGACGCGCGAGTACGGTTTAACATCTGAAAAGGAAATACGCATTCCTCCCGCGAAAGCAAAAAAAAAAGTTTTAAAAATTTTTATAAAAATTTATAAAAAAAATTAATTAAAAAAAAACAACAACAACAACAACAAACCATGAACAAACTAACAAAAACAAAAAGAACAAAACCAAAAACAGAAAGTTGTTTCAATCATATAGAACTATATAGATCAGTGCATCCATGCCGGAAATGGATTAATCTTACCACGATATTTAACTTTTTCTTTTCTTGCGCTGATGCGCGAAGATTTCAACTACTGAACTAGACATCTAGACTCTAGACTAATTATTACTAATTAGACCTAGAATATCTAGATCTTGCTGATGCCAACAAAGTGGAGTACCTTTCAGTGTGTCAGCTTATTCCTAGACTTGTTATCTAATGGTATGTACTAGTACTACATCTAGTATGATCTAGACTTAATTTTTATCTAGATCATAGACATAGTAGATCTAGTATTATTGACTACATGATCTATTATAATCTATACTTATACTAGACTAGATCTACTAGTTACCTAGATCTAGTAACTATACTGTTACTATACTATTATTATTATATCTAGATCTATACTTTTATATAGATCTAGATTAGATTTGATTAGATCTAGTCTAGTCTAGTGTCTCTGTCTCTAGTCCTAGTAATAAGTAATTGCTACTAATAGTTAATAGTAGTATTTACTAGTATATAGGCTATTTTTTTTTATAGCCATAGATTATGATAGATAGGTCTACTACTACTACTACTATACTAACTACTAGAATTACTAGATCTACTAATAGAACTAGAGAGTCTATATTTGGTATTAATATTTATATATATATATATTATATAGATCTAATCTAGAAAAGTAGAACCAGTTACCACTACCAGTATCATGAGTATGACTATGCCGTATGAGTATAGATCTATATATTATATGAATCTAACTCCAACCTCACAAAGTATATCTTATTATCTAGATTGAAATTTTGAATCTAGAATCTAGATCTATTTATTAAATTCTTTTAGTTTTAGTATTACTACAAGTAGTACTTCTTCTTCTTCTAGCCAGCTTTATTGCTGCTGAGCTGTGAGCTCTTTTGCAGACTGTGCCAAGGAAAAAAAGTGTGCTGTTTTCTTCAGCTGTTCAGCACTGCCGTACAGGGTGTTGGTTATGTTGGGCTGTAGTGGAAGTAGGGTCTGCCTAAGGTGGATTAGGGAGGGGCATTTAAAGAGGATATGGTTTACGGTTTCAAAGGGGTGGGCGCAATGTCTGCAAAGGGGTAGTTGTGTGGAGTTTATTTTGTTCAGGTGGTAATTTAATAGTGGTGTGTGTCCTGTTCTTAGTTGGAAGATTGTAGATTGTTCTTTGCGGGGGAGGAAGTTAATACTGTCCAGTTTGTTAGGCGTAGTCATTTCTCTGTACACGGCTCTGCCTGTGTTTCCTGATGCCCATTGGTTGAGCCACTCCTCTTTGTGATTGTTGACTAACATTGACCTTAGGGTGAGGTAGTTAACAGGTCTATCTGGTTGTTCCATAGATGAACCTGCCTTTGATAGCTTATCTGCCTTTTCATTTCCCATGATGCCAAAGTGTCCAGGGATCCACTGTAGTGGTATATTGATATTTAATTTTGATATCATCTGGTGGATTATCACAATTAGTGTTGTCAACTCTCTTGGGCTGTTTGAGGTGCTGCTGTTAAGTGCTTGCAGAGTAGATTGGGAGTCTGTAAAGACAACAATATCTGATGGTGGTTGCACTCCTTCATATAATTTGTTTTCCACTGTCTGGAGTGCTATGGTGATTGCCTCAATTTCGGCTTGGAAGTTTGAGCAGTAATCACCACAGGGTGCGCTTATCTCAAAGTGTTTATTTTTAGGGAAGATCAGGAAGGCACCAAGACCAGCATTGATGGTAGCTTTGAAAGCTGATCCGTCTGTATCAATATGGATAGCTGTTTTTTTATAGCTTTCGATTGTTTCAAGCGTGCCTACTTTGAGCTCCAGTGGATTTGATTCTTATGTTAAGGTGTTATTTAGTAAATGTGTTTTGATGGTTGGTTGTTTGTAGTTTAGTCCGGGTGTAATGTTTGAAAACCTGGTAATTTTTTCTCTGTTATTGGGTAGGTGGTGTTTTAGGGCTAGTTCATCAGTAAGTTGGATCAGAGTCCTTTGCTTTTTTTGGTTGTTTTTCCTATTTCTCTGTGTTAGTAATTTATTTGGATGATCGTCCTCCAACCTTCTGTATCTCTCAATAGCTTCTAATGCTGCTCTGTTGCGCCTTAACTTAAGAGGTTCAATATTGGAGTCTATTTCACAGGCTGCTGTGGGAGTAGTTCTCATACCTCCACTAATTAACCGCAAGGCTTGGTTTTGGATTGTATCTAATGATGATTGATAGGTTTTGTTGGCAGCTACTTGTATGGAGAGACAGTTATCCATTACAGATCTGACATATCCAGTGTATAACTGTCTTAAGGTTTTCTTTTCAGCTCCCCAGGATGTTCCTGCTAGGTGTTTTATTATGTTTAATCTTTGTGATGCCTTTTCTTTTAAATCTGCCATAAAGTGTTTTAGAGACAGTATTTGGTCTAGTTTTACACCAAGATATGTTGGATTTTCTTCTTTATTTATTGGCTGAGAGTCTATTTTTTAGGATGTAGTTTCTTTTTGCTGTTTTGTTGCTGTGGCTAAAGATTTTCTTTGTTTATTTCCATTTTCCATAATTTTGAATATGTGGAGATAGTTGTGAGGGCTCTATTTAGTTTGGATCTAGTCAGCACTGGATATTTCTCTGTAGTCCAAATTAAAAGGTTGTCTGCATAAAGTGCCTTATTGACCGAAATGAGGTCCGGGAGGTCATTCATGAAGATTAGAAAGAGAGTGCAGCTAAGGGCTGAACCTTGTGGTAGTCCTTCTTCCAAACTTTTTTTGCTAGAGATGGCACCTTCGAATCGGGTTTGGATGGTTCTGTTTTTTAAGAATGCCCTGATCCAGCTGTACATTTTTCCATGGATGCCCATTTTTTTCATCTTCAAAAATAGACCTTTTCTCCACACTCTATCATAGGCTTGCTGCAAATCTATAAATACTGCTGTAGTGTCCTTGTTTTCATGAAACCCTTCTACTGTGTCCTGGATAAAACGAAAAAGGTGGTCTTCTGTTCTACTTGCTTTCCCGAAGCCAGCTTGTGCATTGTGGAGTGAGCAAGTACTTTCTAGCCACCAATAAAGTCGGTTATTGATCATTTTTTCTGCCATTTTGCCAATGTTGGATGTTAGAGATATTAGTCTATAACTTTTTGGGTCTCCAGGTGGTTTATTTTTTCTTTAAAATGGGTATTATGTTTGCGGTTCTCCATTCCTGTGGTATGTCTCCAGTTTTCCATGTATGGTTGATAAAGTTAAGTATACAGTTTTGGGCCTGTGGTCCTAGTCCCTGAATCATTTCATTTGTTATTTTATCGGGTCCAGGGGATTTTCTTGACTTGAGGCTTTTTAGGGCAGTATTGAGCTCATGTAGAGTGAAGGGAGTGTCAAAGATCTGACAGTTGACTGTTGGAGCTTTTTCTTCTTTCTTTAAGATATTACTGAAGGCCTGGTCCAGTTGTTTTCTTGGCTTTGACTTGTTAATGCTGGCAAAATATTTATTGAAGGTTTCAGCCTTTTTAAGGTTTTCTGTTATTATGTCGTCAGTGCCTTTTATAGGTTGGGGGTTTGTTATTTGTTTCTTTCCTGCTAGCCTGTGCAGAAGGGTCCAGGCCTTTCCACCATCCTTGTTTAGATCTAGTTGTTCGCATGTTGTGGTCAACTTTTTCTTTTTTTCTGTTTTAATTTTGTATCTTATAAGCCCTGTCAATTTGTTGTACGTTGTCTTGTTCTCTCTAGTAGGATTTTTTTCTATAGTCTTCCTGGCCATTGTTTCTTTCTTTTACTAATTTATCTAATTCAGGTGTCCATAAAGGTTTGTATTTCTTAACTTGGCCTCGGGGAATGTATTTTTTTGCTGCTTGTAAGATGTTGGAGACTATAGTTGTGTAGGTTGAATTGACGTCTGTCTCAATTATACTTGATAGTCTTGTGTCTGTTTCTTGTGAAAAAGCTACAAGTAGTACAAGTAAGTACTAAGAGTCTAAGTATTAGTATTTTATTTATCGACCTAAAAAAAAAAGGCTAAATTTAACTAACTAGGTACATTGTAGCTTTAAAAATTGGGCAAATATAGGTCTAGTGACTAGTCTAGTAGTAGATCTAGAATTCTAGATTCTAGTATTTCACATTCAGGACATTAGCTTACAATTCCATAGAATTATTAAAATAGCTATAAATTAAAATAGCTATAAATTAAATAGCCTATGGCATATGCCCTATGCACACTAAAACCAACAAACCATTGATGAATCTGTCCCAGCCTCCAGATCAGTCACCAGTAGGCTCCGATGGGGACGCTATCTGCATATCAGCCGTACTAAGAGTTTTAGTGAATTGCCACTTGATAAAAAGTATGTTCTACTTTGAATGACAGCATTTTCAGATGAGGTTATGAAACCAAGTCTGCTTCACGAACATATAGCAATATAAAAAATAATTTTTAAAAGAATATTCATGAACAATTATAAAAGATCTACTATTAAAACAACATTAAAAACATAAAACAGCAAAGCTGGATATGTTTTGGTAGTCTCTTAGAAAAATGCATAGCTTTTTTAAAAGTCTTATGATACTGTTTGAAAATTGATTAAAACAAAATATTTTTTTTTAAAACATATGTTATACATTCTGTTAGTGATGAAATATTTTAAAATTGTCTAGTTATGTAGCTTATAAATGACCACATATAGGAAACCATCAGTGGTTGAACGCAACAATGACTTCATAGTAATATAGAATAAAGAACAGACCTATTCACACTATTCACCTAGTAAGTTATAATACACAAAAAAGTTAAGCCTGCAATGTCATTTCTATTTGAATCTAATTAAATAAAATTGTAAATAAAATACAAACCCATGCCAAAAATAATCTCATCTTTCAACAGTTTTGTGAAACAAATGATAAAAAAAGAGATTAGACTTAAAACTTAAGTTAGCTGGGATGTTAACATAGAAGGCACACACGCGGTGTAGCTATGGTGGGGGGGGGAGGGGGAACAATTTGAAAATCCCCTGGGACCCCACTTTGTGGGGCCCCAAATGAGTGTCTTTTTAATTAAATAAATTAAATATTACGCAAAATGCAGGGGCCCCCAAAGAGTTCAAGCCTTCCTGGCCCCCAAATGATGGGAAATTCATAGCTTCACCCCTGGAGGCACAACTGAGATGTGGCTGCATTTAAATGTTTCAGTAAAGTTCCAAAACTGTGGTCAAAAATGGAGTTATGTTTTAGCTTTTTCATCAACATACATGGTTAACCAAGATTTAGTGGGTGACAAACTTAATGAATAAGCAAAGTAATAGACTGGATGTAGCGACTAGAGGAGACCTTTAACTTGCTTTGGCTAATTTAAAGCTTGAAATTTCTAATATTGTCAGACTGCAGGAGGCACAAGTTTCCCATTAGCTTAATTTCTTTTTGTAGTGAATTCAGCAATAATAATGTTTATATTAAAAGAATAAAACTAAATTTACAATTAAACTAAAAACAGTAGGCCCAAATATTTAAAAGGGGGTTATTCTTAAGGATTTGAAAGAAAGTCATGAAAGTGAGATTAACTTTTGTGTGTAATCACTGCAAATTATTTGACATCATTTTTGTATAATAATAATATTGGCTGTTTTCGCCTTCAATTCCGAAGATTACAGGTGAGAGCACTGTTTCACATAATTACGCAGACCCAGTTGAGACCTGCATATTTTCCAGAATTTTGTGCAGACAAAGCCATTGTCTGCTGGCAGTCTATTCTAGTTTTCTTTCCTTCTTTTGCGCCTGTCTTCAATAATGGCTTTTCTTTGTGTCTCAAATGTTTGTTCCGCAGCTTTTGTGTGATAGCTCTTCAACTGTCTCTTTCAGAGGACATCTGCTACCAGGTATTTTTCCTCTATGCCAGTGAGGGCAACAAAGAAGATCACCTTTGGCATGCGGTCATCTCTCATCAGCATAAAAATTAATTTAAAAATGACATTTTGTTCAAATTTGCCTTCTTAACCTTTTTTATAAGTGTTTTTCTTAGAGAGTGGGCGCTGGCAGATTTTTTGAAAGAAAAAAAAGGGGGGAGGTAGGCCAAGAAAGGTTGAAGACCACTGCTCTAGATTTAGATATGATTTTTGTAAGCTATTATAATACAGCAGATGAAAGTGAGTAGGGCAGAGGTTTTAATGGACAAAATGGTGGTTAATCTCTCTCTCCCTTAGCATGACAAAGGGAATCAAACTGATGTGCCCTGATTAAAAAATTACAGAAAGTAGGAAGATCTAAAGCTACAGTTATAGTCACTAGTATCTTAACTATGTTCCATTACTTATGAAAGCCTGAATTCAAAAAATAATATCAGGAATATTCAAGGCTTACTTTGATCACAAAAGAAAAGCCTTTGCTTATGCAGAAAAAAGCATTAACTTTTTTATCCCATGTGCCCTTCTTCAACACATCTGTTTGTTTTCAAGCATAAGAACCTGGAATAAATAGCCTTATCTTACAACAGCTAGGGAGCTTATATAATTCAGCAGACTCTATATTAGAAACAAGTTCAATGACTAGTTAGGATTGTATGTCTTTTAAAACAAATCTTTATTTATTTTTATTGGTGATAGTAAAGCATGCCAAAGCTTTTATTGTTGAGTCTGCAAATAATGGTTTCAAAATGAAAATTTGAATTCTTTAAAAATGTGAAAAAAATGTCCAGTGTCTGCATACTCTATAGCTTGCAAAGAAATCGCTCATAAACAAAACTAGATGTCACTAGATCCAGACAAACAAACCATTGCATCTGGTTTAAGTCTAAATTCACTTCTAGCATAAAGTCATATTCTTTTAAATGAATTTTCTGTTGGTGCCATTACGGAATCAGGAATAAAACACTAGAAGCACCATGATCATAACATCATTGCCAAAATGTAAAGAACTGATTCATATTCTAGACAAGTCGATGAACTACGACAAAGACTAAAAGTGTTAAATTTTGAAAACTACTTTACAGCATGTCTTATAGAACTCTTAGACTGTGTTATTTTTTATTTTTTTTTGGATTGCTGCATGCCTGTATTAGTGTATCTTACTGAGATTGAAGGATTTTAGTCTTTCCTGAGTATATTTCTTTATATTTAGAAAAATACACAATTGCCCCTCAAAATACACATTTCCAGGTGTGGGAATACACATTTCCATTTTGGCATGTAGGCATCTCTTGAGTCTTTATAATTCGTCCTATTGCGACGGACTAGTTCTATTGGGAGATGGTATTACTACTTCTAATCTTTAAAATAAGTAAATTGTAATTTATTTCTCAAGGGTGGCCAGTCTTCAGAGACGACTTTAGCATTGGATGAGGCCCTGATCGAGTGTCTTTAGGGGCACGAATATTTGTTTGATGAGCTGAAGATGACGAAAGATTCTCTTTGTGGCGGGGCTCCGATCTCTCTCTCTCTCTCTATATATATTTATCTCTTTCCCTCTCTATCTTTCTCTTTCTATATCTATTTTTCTCTTTCCCTCTCTTGTTAGCTTAAAATAATGATACACTCATTAGCCTAATATAACACTAAAGAACACTGCACGCTAGATACACGAGACTCTTTCATAACACACTCTCTTACATTTACGTTTACAGCATTATTGCTCGTACCCACTGAAGCTTCTATATGTAATGTGTTTATGTTGTCCACTTGTCTTTGTGAGAGATAAACAATTAGATAGAGCCATCGTTTGTCTAATACATGCCTAACGGCTGTCTGTGTCGGCTCTATCGAAGTTGTTAGTGAACGGATGCTGCGAGGGTGGGGCAGAGGATAGCTGGGCTTGTGACCTTTGACCACTGGGGTGGTCATTTGTATACGGGCGAAATGACTCTGGATCAGAAGAATGTTTTTTTGGACATTCCGATGGTCTAGAGGCTAGTTTCGCTTGGTGCGTTATCGCTAGGCGGTGGTGTCGAATCCAGTGTCACAGGTTCGAGCCTCGGTCGGCGCATGCCCTTATTTTAGTTCACTACTTTCTCTCTTAAAAACTTGGTCCCTGGTGCTGTTTAATATATGTATACAGTATGAACTTTCTTACCAAGGGGAACAACTACATACAAACACATACACATAAATAAAATGTCAACATGTCTATTTTTTCTCTCTCTTTCTTTCTCTCTGTCTCTCGTTCTCTATGCCTCTCTCGTCTGGTATGCTTTGAGTCTAGTATCCTCATTTGGCTTCTAATAAAATTTATTTTTAAAAAATGAGGACAGCATTACTACAATAACACATTGGACGGGGCGCTGGGCGAGTATCATCGGGGCTCCAATCTATCTCTTTTTCTCTTTCCCTCTTATGTTAGCTTAAATAATAATAATAAGGCTTGTCTTCGAGTCCCAAGATTAACGAGGAATGCAATACTTCTCGTTGATACGCAGTCCCATCTGTGACCTACATATTTTGCCACTTCATTGTCCGCCGGTAGTCGATATTAGATTTTCTGTATGCGACGCTGTGTACATCAAACTCTTTCATAATACACAACACACAATAGGAACTTTCTTGCCAAGGGGAATAACTCTATATACATTCACATAAGCACAATGTCAACATCTCTATATTTTTCTTTCTCTTATTCTCTCTTTGTGTTTCTTTCTCTGTCTCTCTCTCTCTCTCGTCGTTTAGTATGCAATTATTCTAGTATACTCATTTGGTTCCTACAAAAATTTGTTTAAAAATATTAAAATAGCATCACTACAATAACAAATAATCAGAGACTGTCTCATCACTGGACCTGGCCCTGGGCGAGTGTCATTAGGGACACGAATATTTGTACGATGGGCTGAAGGTGACAAAAGATTCTCTTTGAGGCGGGGCTTCAATCTTTCTTTCTCTTTTTTTTTCTTTCTGGTTTTCTATTTCCCTCTCGGTTTAGCGAATTTAGGCACCCGGATAATTAGGCACTTTTTTGACAAGACGGAAAATTAGGCACTGGAAAATAGGCACTCTTTAATTAGCGACCTTAATTTTGAAAATAATATTAAAATTTTAACGTATATTTCATCCTTAGACCATGGGCTATCGGTGACGTTATAAAAAAAAATAGCATCTATAACGATTCTTACTGAATTTTCTTGATATAAAAGAAAAGCTGACAAAACGGGGGAAAATGACAATCACGAGAATGTGTGAATAAAAATGACTCCGGATGAAGAGCCATTATAAAATGATGATTCTACTCTCATTTCTTCACCTCCTTAGCCCTCCCCCCTCCACGCACTCCCACTAAAAGGAGAGGATTTGTCGCGGGTAGAATGTTGAGCTAGGTCGTGAAAATGACGCAATGAGTCTCAAGGCTACACACTGGAGTTAAGGGCAGGGAACAGCATTGTATACCAAGGTGTTAAAATTAGAGTGGGAATGGGGAGGAAGGTTTTATGCGCGTTACTTATAGGAATTAAAATATACTGATCAACTTAAGTAGTATTCATATTTTATAAACAGTCTTAATCTCCATTATCAACACTCCTTCTTTCTATTTTTAATGGGTTGCCCCTTTACGAAGATCTATTGTGTGAGTGTATAGTTGTGTTACCTCCTTCAAATATTATTTGTGGTAATTAATTTTTATTGAATATATATGTAAATTTATGTAATATAATATTTAAATAAAAGGTATATGGTTGGAAATTGTAAAACGGCTAGAAATCACGATCAAATATGTTTTGAAAAGACAGATGAGTTAAACATTTCTATGTCATGTTTTTTTAATGGAATATTGGTCTCTTGTAAATACTTAGTCTGCTTATAGCAGATTGATGATGTTCCAATTTAACCACGCCTTCTCTATCATAAACCAAATTTAATATATGACCTATTTACTACAATTTTCGAGAAGGTATGATATTCCCCCATTCCTTTTATGTTCAGTACCACATACAATTTTTTTGCTCTTTAGAATGAAAAATAAAAAAGTCAAAAAAGGTTTCATACACACATTATTAAACAAACACTTACACACACACACATTAAAACAACAACAACAAAACATTCGTTTCCCTTTCAACACTGCCCAATGAAATGTAACTATCTGCATTTCCTTTATATTATTATTTGTATTACTGTTATTAACACTATGATGGTTAAAACTGAAATTCGTCTACCAAAGTTTTTGAAAGCTCTGCAAAGCCTATAAAATTGAACTCCCCAAACGTCCATTTGTACTATATGCTGATCTACTTTCCTTACACCGCCAGTGTGTAGCCTTGAGACTCATTACGTAATTTTCACGGCCACGTTCAACATCTACCCACGACTAATCCTCTCCTTTTAGTGGGAGTGCGTGGAAAAGGGGGGGGGGGCTAAAGGACATTACGCGCGTTACTTCGAGGTTTAAACAAGACCAATCGTTGTTATCGCTATAACAATAGGCAATATGTCTCGGTTTTTATGTTAATAAACTAATACAAGTATTTAGTTTATATACAATAGTAATCCAAATATCTATAGTTCTCTCTTTTTATATTAATTAAAAATGAACAATTCTACTTGGAAGAGGTAGTTCCGAATTCCCCCCGAGTCACGTGGTTGTGTGTATACAACGCGCACCGTGCTTAGTTTTAGTTAGTTTGTAGTGGGACTCTGAAGCGTTTTAAGTCAATATTTAGTGGTTTCAATTTACTCACTAGCGCTGAACTATAATTTGTTAATAACAGGAGAATCTAGAGATACATTTTTTAAATATTTTCAACTAAAACAAATAGTTACGTTGGCCTATAATCTGCCATACTGAGATCAAGATTACTTGATCTACAATGAATGATTACACTTACAGTTCTTAGCATTCGGGTAACCAGTCCTAGAAAAAAAAAAGTAACACTTTCATCCCCCCCCCCTTTTTTTTTTCCTCTGCCCAAAAGTAAACAAGCTTGAACTTGAGTACAACACTAAAAGTTGGACAGCAGACCAATGTGTATTGGTCAGATAGCTCTAGGGCTAGTATGTAGTCGATATGTCGACTAGTTGTTATAAAAGATAAAAAGACTGCCATGAGTTTTCCTTGTGCGTAATAGGCTTGAGTTGTTTAGCGAACAAATAACACATCTGATAGTCAAGGATAAATCTAGATCTACTCTTACAGTTACACAGGTCAAATGTGTCTTACCCCGCCCTTTCATTGTTCAATTTGGTTTCTAAGTAATAAAATGGATCTAGATCTATTTCGTCGACGCATTTTTGAAACTTTAATGTAACATTTTGTGAATTTCTTAAAAATGCTAGAACTTTTAATAACATAATAATGCATCATGTATCCAACACAAAAAATAATTCTTAATGTTATCGATGTGCATAATGTATTAACGATTGGCGGAATATGAAATACATATAACGTTAAAAAATTGCTGAAGTTTATGAAAATAACAATGTTTCAACTAATATGCATATTATCCCATATATAGGCCTATAAATATAAATAAATAAATAAAAAATTAATAAAAAAATATACATGTATGTGTGTGTGTGTGTGTGTGTGCGTGCATGCGTGTGTGTGTGTTTTGTGTAGTTTATACCAAGCCTTTTTTTAATCTTACAAGAACGTTTGTAAAAACATCTTTTTCTGTATGTATCATCGGCAATGTGTTGACGCTTGCTGTGGACTATAAAGGAAATATCATTGAATGATTGATAATTTAAACCAGGGGTGGGCAACATTTTTCTACCGAGGGCCGCATTAAAAACAATTGGGGACTGGCGGGCCGCATAATTTTTTTTTTTACTCTCAATTGAGGAATTACAAAAAAAGTTAGCAATATCTTGAACTAATTTTATGAATAGTTTTTTAAATTTTGGTATTGTCCTTTTACATCACAACATTTCACCACAAATGTACAATTGTACTTAATGTGAAGCATTTAACTGTTTACATCCGTGCATCTGTAACTGTAGAACTAGCCTACTAGTTTTTTTTATTCTTGCGACTGCTGTCAAATTACAGTCAGTGAGCATCGGCCTGTTATAACACTTGATAATTTTGAAACAAACGAAATAAAGCGTGTTCACAGATAAATCAGGTTCAGAATAATGTGAAAGCTTCGCAGCAAAGTTTTCATAAGTATAGGAATACAGCCTCTGGCAGTCATGAAACTTCTGTGGAAGAACTCACTGGAATTACTCTTTCATGTCATATTTTGCTTTGATGTATGTCATCTGGCGCTAAATCAGCTTCTGCATTAAATGGTGAGCTGATGGTATAAAAACTAGTTCCAATTCTTAAAATTTATTTTTAAATGCCACAATAAAGGAATCCAAATAAGTCTTGTACTTTCAACCATTTCAGTAGAAATAGTTTCACCTTTCAGCTAAGGAAAATGATAAGACCCGATTTCACTCGCCGCCTCAAGAAGTGGAATAACTTTGTTTGAAAAAATTTAAGATGCAGATACATTTCATTTGCAAACAAAACATTGCAATGTCTCCAATGATAAGCATGAAGTTTGTCTTCAACTTTTCATTAGAAATATTAGTAACACAGTCAATGTCCTTCAATGAACCTAACTATTTCTTCCTTGAGATTCCATATTCTTCTAGTCCAGCGGATGTAACCGAACATCGGAATGTTTTGTTTCCAAATCGTCAAGTACTTCTCGGAACTGCCAGTCATGGCCGGCAGATAATTGGAAGCCCTTGGCAAAGTGACAACAGTAAAATATTCAATTTATTTAAAACATATTGTTCTTCAACAATAACATTGAGGACAAGTTTCGCTATTTCTTCTCTTAATAATAAAACAGTAGTTAGTGCAAGGCCCTCACCAATTGGGGACCCTAAGCTGTTTGTCTGTGCCTAAGGCTGGCCCTGTGCCAATAATAAGATCATTGAGAAATCAATTCCAACAATATATTTGATATTCAATGCTTTATTTAATTAAAAAGCCTGTTTTTCTTAGTCAAAGCACGAGCTCCGTTAGTTGTTACACTTGCCATTTTGTACAAGCCGACCCAACACTTTCAACACAGTTTTTGATAGAATTGAATAAATACTGGCCCGTGTTTGTCTTTGACTGAATGCTTCGAAATATTGCCATTTTAAATAATCTTCGCTTACTTTAAACTTTTTAGAATGACGTTTAAAGACAATGTTTATTTTGCCCCTTCGTGATAAGTGATAAGAATCAAAAGTTTCAATAATTTCTAGATCTATAGATATTTACAATTATTTATTTAAATATTTTTTGCATTTTTATATGTGTAATGTGTGGAAACATCTGATCGAATTAGGCGTCGGCGGACCGCATAAAACACTTCGGCGGTCCGTAATTTGCTCACCCCTGATTTAAACCCATCCTTAAACAGTTCTTGGCCCTTTATGAAAACATTTGTAAAGTTATTTGAAAATTCAGGGAGTTCGTTGATGTACTCTATATATTTTAAAATGTTTGTAAGTGTAAAATTTCGTAAAAATAGAGGAGCAACAGCAATGGAATTATAAGAAGACAAGGCCATTCTCCTCTTTGTTGTCCAACAATCACGTGACTTTGGTTAAAGTAGGTCAGAAATAAGGAACTACCTCATTCAGCGGTAGAGTTCTTACTATGAGTATTACCTTGAGTTCTTAAAACAAAATAACCAATGAATCAGGCTCCCTTACACAGGCGACTATCTCACAAGAAATAAAGGTTTATGTGCCGATCATCAACATCCACATTTTTACCGCCCCCTCCCCGTTTCAAAAGTACGAGCCCCCCTTTCCTTTTTCAGGAGCACTTCTTAAGGGTTAAAGTAGATGAGGAGAGAGCGATTATATTTATCACCAACACTCTCCGACATAATATACAATAAATATTTTATAATATTATTTAATCTAACGTATTTACATTGGTAACTAAACATGTACACAAATCGCGTAATTATCAATTTCAAAAACTCATCCGACAACCATGGGGGTTGGTGATGGAGGTGAAGCAATGAGCGAAGAATCATCTCTACCTCCCCTCCCCTGAATCATGTGATGTCTATATTATATAATGACTCTTAATTGGGAGTCTTTTTTTTTTTTTTTTGCCACACATTCTCATGATTATTTTTTTTCCCCGTTTTGTTTCAGGTTTTCTTTTGTATCATGAAAAGTAGTAAAATCGTTATATTTATTTTTAGGTCAACGATAGCCCATAGCCTAAGGATAAAATATCCGTTAAAATTGTTTAATTATGTTCAAAATTAAGGTCGCTAAATAAAGAGTGCCTAATTTTCCGCCTTGTCAAAAAGTGTCTAATTATCGGGTGCCTAATTATCCGGTTGCCTAATTATCCGGTTGCCTAAATATCCGGTGCCTAAATTTCCGGTGCCTAAATTTCCAGACATCCTTGTTAGCTTAAATAATAATAAAAATAATAAGGCTTGTATTCGAGTCCGAAGATTAACGAGGAATGCAATATTTCTCGTGGATACACAGTCCCAGCTGTGACCTACATATTTTGCCACTTCAGGGCAAGCATAACTATTGTTCGCCGGTGATCGATTAGATTTTCTATATGCGACGCTAACACTCGATGCTGGGTACATCAAACTCTTTAATAACACATAACACACAATAGGAGCTTGCTTACCGAGGGGAATAGCTCTATATACAAAGACATAAACACAATGTCAACATCTCTATATTTTTCTTTCTCTTATTCTCTCTCTTTGTGTGTTTCTCTCTCTCTCTCGTCGTTCGGTATGCTTTGATTCTACTATCCTCCCTTTGTTTCTACAAAACTTTATTTAAAAAAAAAACGAAGATAGCTACAAGAGCAAATAATCAATGGCGTCTCAGCATTGCACGGGACCCCGGGCGAGTACCAAAAGGGACACGAATATTTGTACGATGGACTAAAGGTGTCGAAAGATTCTCTTTGTGGTGGGGCTCCAATCTCTTTCTTTCTTTTTCCCTCTAAGCCTTAATCTCTCTCTTATTCTCCATCTCTTCCCCCCTTTCTATCTCATTCCTTCGCTCTATCTCATTCCTTCGCTCTATCTCTTTTCTCTCTCTCTCTCTCTATTTCTCTCCTTTTTCCTCTCTTTGACCCACTCTCTCCCTCCCTCTTTCTCTCTCTATTTCTCTCTCTCTCTCGTTGTAGTCTTGACCTGGTATGCTTTTCGCGCCATTTGTCACGTGAGCCATTTGTCGATAAACTCTTTTTCCAGTGAACTAATTATTGTTTTCAAAGAATTGTCATTGAATCTTCAGAGTTAACATACGTTTTATATTTGACGGACAGGCATGGGAGCTCCAGTTGCACACGTTCACAGACCACGGGGACCGCCACTCCAGCCACGGGTCTCTGATGACGGCCCCATTTGTGGAACGGCATGTCGGACTTTTTGGACTGGGGTGTACCTTTCATTCTCAACATGGAGAGTAAAAAAAAAAAACATAAACAAAACACATAACAAAAACAAAAAAAAAACAAAAAAAAACGGACAGAAGCGAGGCTCACTACCCGATGTTCGCCTATCTGCTTCCACTAACATTTCTACCGAGGCGCCACCTTAAAGGTCAGGGCGATCTGGAATTAACTCGGTGTCATTGAACCAGCTGTCTCTGCACCATTTGTCGTGGCGCCTTTATTGACCTCAACCTATCCCTTGGTTTGTTAGCCCGTTGGGGCACCACTCATGATCGGTCAACCGTCTTCCTCCTTCCCTCTCTGTTCTTTGCTTTGTATAAAATCTCTTCCAAAGACGGGCACGTCCATTCTTTTTGTTGTTTTCTAATCGCTTTCTCTGTCTGCCATATTTTGTTTTTTACAGTGGTAGCAGGCCTTCATTAACCTATTATAATGTCTTGAATTACTTCCCTTTTTTCCGACCCAGTGCAGTCTTGCCAATGTTGGCATTATTTTGACCAGAAACTCGTGCGCTAATGGACACACGCGATGGCTGTGTTGAAGCACGGAGATACTTTTGGGCTGTATGACACGTTGCGGGGTTGACTGCAGACGCTTGGTACTAGATTGACACGTGATATGACGTAATTATTTTCCTTTTTTGAGGAACGTTTGTTAATATGTAAGATAACTTTATTGATCCAATCAAATGGAAATTCAGTTTGACTACAATTGACACCCTCAGCGTAACTCCTGTACAATAACAATATAGATGCACGATATAGATGCACATATGAACAACATTCACACACGAAAAACACATACACACTCATAACCAGCGCTTTATAAATAGACTTCTATGAATTCTCGATGACAGAATGTTTTTTTTTTATGTTTGTCATCCAGGGTCTATTATTACTGAATGTTTTAATTTTCTTCTTTGATATAATTATAGTTTCCACAGAACTGGATGTACGAATTAACAGTTGTGGTAAGTTCATCTGTCTGGGCAGTTGTTTACAAACATGTCCCAATCTGTTTGCTCCAGGCAACTTTGTGGCTGTAAAACAGCGTCGTCAGACCATGACTGGATGGACTGTACTTCGGGTTTTGTTGTTTTTAAAACCGATTTGTACACGGGTGTAAGTGTGGTCCGACTCTCCGAGGGGAAATAACGATCGAGATGTGTAGGCCATTTTTATGTTGCTATAACACATGTCCAAGGTTTTATCGTGCCTTGTGGGACAATTAACATATTGACTATGTGTTGGCAAGTGTTGAGCTAACGAAAGATGATTGAAATCTCCCATAACTAGTCGGACAGCATCAGAACTTTTTGTCCCAATTATATGTACAATGTTTAGTACCGGGTATATGTTTTGCTGCTTTCTCTGTGTTGGCTGTGGGTTTTATATACTCAAGTATGACGTAAAATTGTGTAAACTCTCTCGGCAGGTAGTATAGCCTGAGACTGTTACATAGTAGTTCAATATCGGTCGTGCACACTTTAGTTTTGATTGAGATATTGAGATATAAGATAATATAAGGTTGCGCAACAAGATCCACTTTATTTAGAATCTTATAATGGCAAGCTAGGAAGGTTGATTTATGTGTTAAGTTATGGACCTTGTTGATGTCCAAGGGCTGAGCCGAAGGCTCTTCGAGCTCTAAGTTTGAAAAAAAAAACCTGTTTGGACGCCAAACAGTAAAAAAAAAAAAAAAAAACCTGTGAGAACACAGTTCTGTTTGAGAGAGACCCGAGTCAATGCCTATGTAAAGCATTGCTGTTTCCAATGCATTTGGCCCCCGACGCATGCTTGGCTGCACATGGCCGAAGGCCGATGACACCGGGAGCCTTCGCCATTTTCCTTCGTTATACCAAGCTAACCGTGGGGGACTCACCATTTATGTAACGGTCCCTTTGATGAACAGCGCATATATGTGTGACAGGTTTGTGGGGACTTTTTTTTACAACCCCGCCCGTTCAAGAGGTGGACTCTCGTCTACCCGTGGGCATCCCCACAGGAGTTATGTTTCGCCATTCATTTAGCCTAGCTACCCCCTCAAGTAGCCGTTTCCACCCAGGTGCCACGATGAGACAGAACAGCATACCCGGGAAATTATGGACCTAGATTTAGTCTAGAATCTAGACTTGAAAAAAGGTGTGGGGATATTATAGATCTAATTGTTATAACAATAAGCTACATATTAGAAATTTAGTTTTCGGTTTTTCAACACCGGGAAATATAGATCTATTTAAAATATGAAATTTTTACAATTTATTGTAGTAGCGGTATCGTAATATTATTGGGTTGGAAAGATTCCATGTCTCTTGCAAAGAAACACCAAGTATGCAACGACATCTCCAACCATTAATAACCTTGACCTTGTGCTAGTACACGTAGGGAAAAGAATTAGGCCACCAGACGTCTGCACACCCACGCAGACAACTCTTGCTACCTGTCATGTCTGAGTGTCAAGTTTTAGTCTCGCCGCTAGGGGTGGGGGAGTTAGAATATCCAATCAGAGACAAGATAACAAGTTTGTAATAAATGTCTTTAAAAACATAAATAAAAAAAAATCGGCTCATAATTTATGGCTCTGTACCAATCAATGATTGTAAATAGCCTACTAGGTAATGTACCAATCAATAATTCGTATCTTTCTTATCTAATACAGTCGTTGCTTCAAAAAAGAGGATGATTACACAATTGTAGGTAATCAGTAGTGTAGCAATGAATCAGTGTTGGTAATTAACAATATACCAGTCAGTGATTGTAGGTAAAAGATTATTTGATTTGGAATAGTTTATTTTGATTTGATTTGGAATAGTTTATTTTGGGAAAGGGGGCGATATGGTATGACCATTTAAGCCATTACTTTTCTTTTGACGCTACGCACCGCTACGCGTACCGGCACCTTTTTCAATGTGGGCAAAAAATTGCTTTTCTTGTATTTTAACGTTTATTATTAATTTATAAATAGTTAAAAGTAAGGCAATCCATCACTGAGTGCCGGCATCTATTTTCTTTTTACAAAAATAAAAAGCAGTGGGTAAGACCATTAACTTATTGGCACGAGTCGCCGTGGTCAATATTATATCACGATGTTTTGCACTGAGCCAACTTCTGCACTGATCGCGAAGGTCCCGCTCGGGAAAGACAGCCTTATGAACTCTCCGTGACCTACGCCTTCTTCGATGTAGCGCAACCAGAAAAAAAAAAAATCTCAAGCATAGAAGATTACTTCATAGACGGTTGTGATGGTAGACTGGCAGACGTCTGTAGCGCGGGAAGACCTGTAAGACTAAGACGGAACTGTTCGATGGGTCAACCGAACTGGACACTTCGTAACAGTATAAATGTCAGTTGGTCGACACAGGGGAACGTGGGTGGGTGCACTATGAGCTACAACCCCAGCTCCATTTTGTTTTATCCGCTCTAAAAACTCCAAAAGGGGGGGGGGATAAATACCTGTGTGGTGAAGCACTTGGCTTCCTATGGTTCTCAGCAAGAATTTCTGAAGACTGGTATTTTTAATTTCGTGATAATTATGACGCCTGTGTCTACACAACTCTAATGGGTACCTGGCATTAATGGGGCGGGGTAAAGGAGGTTGGTCGTTGTGCTGGCCACATGACACTATCGTTAAGCGTTGGCTTTTTAAACAGACAGGGCTGGATTAAAATGCGTCCAGGCCCCGGGGCAGGATTTTGTCCCATACACTTTTTCGAAAAGCTTTAAAAAGACTTATATGATTATTATGAATAACAATAGCGGTACTTAAATCCGGAGCTACATTTACATATTATTATTATTATTAAAGACTCATGAGCATGCAACAAGCGGGCACTTGTTAATCACGACAATGTTGCCAACCGACTTAAGATTGTGGTGGCTAAAATACAAATAGAATGTTTGACCAAAAAAAAAAAAAGTTCAGACCCGTCATAATTCGGTAATATTTTTCTTTTTTTTTTATAGAGGCTGTAGCCCGGCATGATCTCACTTAAATCCGGCCCTAAAAACAATGGCCTTTACATCATCTGACCTACAAATGGTGAGGTCTGAAAGGATACTTTTTATAATACCGGTACTAAAAACAAGGGAGAGAAAGCATGTTTGTTTTCATTGAGTAGTTCCACAAATTCAGTTTAAAAAAAAAAGTCTAATTATGCTTTCTAACGATTTTCTACATGTTTTACTTTTGTTCATTTCCCCATTATTATAACATGTAGATACAAGTTTAGACCTGACCCTGAATTCTGAGATCCAGCTAGGCGCCCACAATCTCGGGGACTTTAAACCAGTCGTGCAGACCGACCTCCGTCTCTAGGTGTAGGTGTAGGTGTTGACACTCTTTTTTTTCCCACACACACAAATGAAGAGATGGGGCGAGAATGGATAAGTAGGCCTATTGCAACAGTGGGCATCTGTTCATTAACAGCACATCAATCTCTGGTCAGGTGTGTTGTGGGGTCACGGAGGTCACGGTTGTGGCAGCGAGCAGTGAGAAAAGGTTACATCATACGAGATCACCAGCTGCTTGCTTCATAGTAACTTTATACATACTCATCTCTTTGCCTTTGATTCCGAAGATTTTGTGACTAAAGATGAATGCCCCATTTAACGTGGCAAAGCAGACCCAGTTGCGACCTGCATATTTTGCCACAACTTATGCATAAAAAGCAGGTTCTCTGAGGCCTACGTTCTTTTTTTTTTTTCGTCGACTGCGCCTGTCTTATCTGATGAATTACAGACGTTACTTCAAAGGAAAATTGCGGCCTGTGAGAATCCAGTTATCTAGTTAATTAGTGATTTAGTATTTTCCAAGTCATTGCTTTTCCTGGCTGATTCAGACAACCCATTCCATGCTCTAATAGCACCATTGAAGAAGGAGCACTTGTACACATTTGTCCTAGCACGTGGAACAAGTAATGTGCTTTACCCTGCTGTCTTTCTGAGTATTTTATTTTGTTTTCAGAAAACTTTCAGACAAGATAATTTTTATTGATCCAATCAAATGGAAATGGTTTGTCTAGAACTGTCTTTGTCTTTGACCACCTCAAGTAACTACTGTAACAATAACAATATAGATGCAAATGCGAACACCATTCACACACGGAACACATACACCCTAACAACCAGCGCTTTAGAAGTTAGACTTCTATAGACTTCACAACCAGCGTTTTATAAATTAGACTTCTATTGACTTCACAACCAGCGTTTTAAAAGTTAGACTTGTATGGACTTCTCGATGAAGACAGATGACCTTTCGTGTTTGTAAATTATGGTACAGCTAGTGTTATGTATTATTGCTACTTTACTTTTTAACCTTCTGAGTGATTTTGATCATTGTGCTACTCTAATCAAATGTATTCTTTTCTGGCAGTTGTTTTTCTCTGTCGCCTCGATCAAAATGGCGCCTCATTTGATCTTTATAGCGCCTGGGGGAAGGTGGTCTCTGTTACGCCATCCTTCATTACGCTTGGTTTAAAGATCGCATTTGGCATGCAATCATTCCATTACACAATACTCATATATAATAGAATAATTTTGGGATTAATTTCCAATTGAATGAATAATACGTGAGGTAGATTTAGCAAATTTTATAACTAAGTGCTTAAAAAAAATAATTCCATTAGGAAAATAAGAGTTTAGATTTCAACAGTAGAAAGGTGGAAGAAATTGGTGTTAATATAAAGGCCTATAGGTCTGTGATTTGTCTCAATTTTGAAAAAAAAAAAATATCACGAGATTTTTTAATTAGGAATCACTAAGTGCGCAAACAATTCCCGAAATTCGCAAAGTAGGCCTACTTGAATTTTATCTAGTGATCTTTATCTTCGCACATTTTAAGAATTTTTAATTGAAGTAGAGCGAGAGAGAGTGTGTGTGTATCTATGATGCAGATATTCTACTCTATGACAAAGTTCGTTGGTTATAGAGAGAAACATTTTAAGCTTCAATTTTTACCGATTAAAAAAAGTCATCTTATTATTCACTATTCACTGTGCAGAGATAACGAACGATCTGTAGATGACAGCTCTTTTATTTTTATTACGAACATGTAATGCTAATTTAAAAAAGATCAACAACGTCATAAACATAGTCAATATTTGATGGAATGGTTATTAATTATTTACGATGGGGGATTATTTACGAGGATGGTCGTGCGGTATGCGCGCTGGACTGTCGTTCGCGATGGTCCCGGGTTCAAACCCAGCCCGCTCCCCTCTCCCGTCGTCCTGATGACGGTTTGGACTAGGAAGTAAATTATCTTCAACTCTGAATGAACATCCGAAACATGTAGAACATTTTACAAACAAACATAATAATTTAGTGAAAAAAAAGGACATGTTATTACGCAATCCTTTGTGTAATCTAACCATCGAATTTGTCGGCACATCTGGGAAGCGTGGTCGAGAGACTAAGAACGCTTGAACTTAACTTTGCTTGGCTACCTATAAAAGGGGCTCGAGGTTCGACACCAAGGCCATTACAAACTTTAACAGGAGAGCTAAAATGACACAAACTAATCTAAATAAAAAGTTTTAAACAGATATGTCTTATTAATGTTCTTCTTGAATTTAGTGTAGCATGTCTGTCTGAGATCAATGGGGAGTGAGTTCCAAACCTTTGATCCGTGCACAGAAATTGCCCGCAGACCGTAGCTTGTGAGGAAGTTATAGTTCTAACATGTGTTGCCTATAGGTAAATCCGGCCCTGGTACTAAGTTTAATTTGATGTAGGCCCCCCAACCTAAGACAAAGGTAACGGTAGTCGCGAGATTGTACTTTAAATCCTAATTATTTCAAATAAAAGTGTCTCCAGGGCTACTAACTCTGATCAAACTTCAATTTTGTATTGTTTATATTGCTCTCTTTTGGATGACGAGTTTGCCGACCACTGGTTAGTATATTGTGTGTATGTGTATTGAGGGGTCACGGGTCAGAGTAATTTAAGCGATCTATTGTGTCATAGCAACTAAACGTCGAAGTGTGGGTCTATCTAGTTCCGGATGTAACAAATGCACATGTCTCGGATAAACTGGCCAATCCCAATCTATTAGACCTAATCTCGGTCAAGTTTTGACACAGAAGCCTATTGGTCACGTGCGGTCGAAGTGAATAGAGCTCAGTGTGTTGCCAGCATTCAAATGAAATGGGACGCTCCTATGAGGCTAATCCTATCTATTGCCTATCTGGTTATGTCCCTTGTGTCTAATCTTCTGTTCCAGGTTTGTTTGCAGTGTCTTCTAGATCTAATTTAAATTTAGTAATGCCATCTTATTATCTAGTCAATATTTACTTGCTTTGGCAACTAACTCTTTATCAACTTTATGGTAATTCTGTCAAAGATTAAATAACTTTTATAACATGATTAATTTATGTCTAGATTCTAGAGATGTATAGGCTATAGACTATAATATGGATTATAGATATAGACTATTCACTCTTATAGGGAATATAGGCCTTTTAGATAAAGTAAATTTGCTTACGTCACGATAACGATAACCGGCTCATCTGTATCTTAGTATCTAGATCTAGAGACTCTTAGTATCTAGAAGTCTAGATAGATCTAGCTCTAATCTAGATTGAGATTCTAGTGGTCTATAAGCCTAGATCTACATATTTATTACTATATATTTCTAGGCTAAAGATCTATATATATAGTATATTATATATATATATATATATATATATATATATATATATATATATATATATATATATATATATATATATATATATATATATATATGGAGGCGCAGCGGCTGAGCCGTAAAGCGCTTGCCTTCTGAACCAGGGGTCCCGGGTTTGAATCCCGGTGAAGGCTGGGATTTTTATATCGGGATCCTTGGGCGCCTCTGAGTCCACCCAGCTCTAATGGGTACCTGACATTAGTTGGGGAAAAGTAAAGGCGGTTGGTCGTTGTGCTGGCCACACGACACCCTCGTTGACCGTAGGCCACAGAATCAGATGACCTTTACATCATCTGCCCTATAGACCACAAGGTCTATAAGGGGAACTTTACTTTATATATATATATATATATATATATATATATATATATATATATATATATATATATATAGAGAGAGAGAGAGAGAATTCTAGATCTAGTAAACATTTAACTACTGTTGTGTTATTGTTACCTGCATCAAGTGTATCCTAGGCCTAGTCTTACTTTGTACTTATCATATTTGTGAAAAGAAAATGCTGCCTTAATAACATAACTAGTTACTTAGTTTAGATTTTAGGTCTTAAGTTGTTCATTTTTTGTGTCGAAATATGCATTGACGACTTGGTCTGCATAGCCATGTGAAATACTGCAGGCCTACTCATCCATAATCTTTGTATTAAAGTTGGTGTCACTCATCCATAATCTTTGTATTAAAGATGGTGTCACTCATCCATAATCTTTGTATTAAAGATGGTGTTACTCATCCATAATCTTTGTATTAAAGATGGTGTCACTCATCCATAATTTTTGTATTAAAGATGGTGTCACTCATCCATAATAATCTTTGTTTTAAAGATGGTGTCACTCATCCATAATCTTTGTATTAAAGATGGTGTCATTCATCCATAATCTTTGTATTAAAGACTGTCTGCTTATCCATAACCTTCACAATCCTTTGTATTAAAGATGGTGCCTTATTATGCTAGAAATATAACTTAGATCTAGTGGGAAGCATGGTCGAGAGACTAAGTGTGCTTGACCTTGTCTTGTCTTGGCTACTTAGAAGGGGGCTCGAAGTTCGACACCCGACTCGGGCAGAGTTGCGCTTACTGAGCGCCTAAAGGCAGCACGGAAAACCAATTCCTAGATATACCCCCCCCCCCCACTGGTCCACAAATAAGATTGGACCAAAGCGCTCTGAGCATGCTATAGGCATGAAAGTAGCGCTATATAAAAGCTATAATAATAGTGTTTAAAAAATTTAGCAACCAATTATATTTTAAACAGGAGTGTTGTAATGAATAGTTTTTAACTTTTCTTTTCAGATCAAAACACAGATCTCTTCTTTGTAATATAAAAAGGGAACATCATACAGATTGCTAGAAATTATTGCCTCTGAGAAGCAGACAGTAAATAAAAACGCTAAAAAAATTGGTGTATCAAGGATGCCGGCATTCTTTAAGGCAAGTAGTCATTGACAAAGGTAGAATTTAACAATTTTGAATTTAATGTCATTGTCATAAAATTTTCCTAATAAGCAAGGGCAAGCTATTAAACCACTGATTTAGCAAAGCAAATATCTGTAAGTTTCATTCTTTTTTTGTGTGTTGCTTTATCTTTTGTGTTATTGCATGCAAATTGAGCATGTTTTTAATTGAAGTTATTTAAAGAATAATTATGTTAATTAATAACTCATTAAGCTTCATATAGTTTTTATAGATCTATTTTTAATAGTTAAGTTGAAATTTTATCTTCAAAAAAACTTAACAACTCTGATTTCATAGTCCAATGTTTTATATATTCATTATCATAATTAAATTTGTGAACATTTTCAGATCAATGTCTAGTTATCAGATGATTATAACCATCACTTGTGAGGAACTGGTCAGAAGTTAAAACATGTGTAAAGTGTTATGCTACAAAGTGTTATTTAAGGCAAGTAATCCATTCATTGTGATTTAGGCATTTTTCATTTAAATTCATTGTTTCATTTGAAGTATGCTAATTAGGAACAGGAAAGCTGTGGAACTACTGATCTAGCAAGTTGGTTTTTTTTTGTTTTGTTTTTTTAATGTTTCAGTTATGTTTTTTTTTTTTTTTTTTTTGCATGCAATTTGAGAATATATTTTTAATGTTTATATAACATTTAAAGAATAATTTTCTGATTTTATAGAACATTTTGTAATTAAAAATATATGCATAACAATGGTTGAATTTCATAATGCTTGATGTGCATCTCGAAATAATGAATTCAAACTTTTTTTTGTTAGCAGCCAAAGTTTCAACACAAGCTTCATATCACATTAAAAATGTTCAGAACGAGATATTAAGGTGTACAGCCTTGTGAGCGAAGTGAAGGACAGTTGACAGATTGTGTGTGGTGCCCCAGCAGTTCAACAAAGGAACAGGTGAGGGTGTTGTGATGGAAAGTAGTGAAGATAAGATGATAAATTTTTTTTTTCCAAAGACATTGCTTCAAATGCTATAATTTATGTAATTTAGACTTAAGTTTCTTTTGATGCTTGCTTAATAAAGAATAGGCAGGCAGTTGGTATATATAGATATTGAGCAGCACAGTAAGTAATAGTATAGTTTTTTTGACTTTGTACTGCATGCTAATTAAACTTGTTTTTAATATTAACATAACACTTTGTATATTTTTCTGTTATCTTAGTTTTTGGAAACTAGTTTTAAATATATGCATATTAGAAAAGCCTGATTATGATTGATGTATTATTTATGAGATAGGTAAACTCAGGTTTAGCCTTACTAACTTGATAATAAAGTCAATATCTTCAAAATAAACTCTTTCTCTTTGCAGTCATAACATCCATATTCTCATATTTTATAAATTTTCAGTTCCAAATGCAGTTTACAGCCAAGTGATCTAGAAATGGGATCTAGATTATGAGAACTATGACTAAGAGACATCTGAGAAATAAAAAGCACCTATAATCAGAATTGTAGCAAGCTTGTACCATATTTCTCTTTTTAAGGCAAGTGGTTCTTTCCAATGTTACATTTAACTACTTTAATTTAATTCATTTCTTTTCATGTATGTTAAATAAGAACCAGTTTCTTACTACAGACCTATCAAAGCAAGTATATTTTTTTTCTATGTATTTGTATATTTTAATTGCATTTTTCTTTTTTTTTTTTTTTTTTTTTTATTGCATGCTAATTGAAAATGTTTTAAATATTTTCCTAACAATTTAAGAATATTTGTTTTCTGTTATCTCTTAGCCTTATGGTAATTAGTTTCAAATGTATACATAACAACTTTAATAAATTTTCTTCACTTTAACATTTAAAGTGCTAAATCCAATTGGGGATTATCTCATTATGAAGCTTAGTCAAAATCCCAGTATCTTCACTAAGACTTTTGAATAGCAATTTTTTATTAGATGCCATTTATTTGTTTAAATGCTCAGCTACTTGATATCTAGTTGAATTCAAATGATAATAATTGCATCTTAATGTGTAATTATACAATTATTTATTTACCTTGTAGTTGTTTTTTTAATCAGTTCAAGATGAGTATTGATTACTAATCAACTACTAGCCTGGAAGATAAAAGCCAAAGCTGTAAACAGACAGGTCAGGTAAATATATGAATGAAGAAATTGAAACTAGAAGTAAACATCATGGGAAGTCTAATTATAGGGCAAGTATTTTT
This sequence comes from Biomphalaria glabrata, assembly GCF_947242115.1. Taxonomy (NCBI): domain Eukaryota; kingdom Metazoa; phylum Mollusca; class Gastropoda; family Planorbidae; genus Biomphalaria; species Biomphalaria glabrata. Next base: position 813,467 of record NC_074719.1, read on the forward strand.
CCTTCATATCTTATTTAACATAGTCAAACCATGCAATACTTATAGGCTTAACTATTGTTTTCATAGAAATAATGTTATTTTAAATATCATGAGATAGCAACAAATATTCCTTGGTAATCTGCTATCAGATGACAGTTATCTCTTTGGCATTTTTATGAATTAAAGCTTTCAAAGCCAAAGTAAGACTTAATTTTTTCTTTTCTTTAACTGCTAATTCTAAAATAATTTATCATTGCATGTTAAAAATAACTTGTTATACATTTTTCTGTGTTTTTGGTCAAGCTTCAGATTTGCTTAGCATATTCCTGTACTACATATCAACAAATGTTTGATGGTTTGTCTGGTTCATCTCTTAACAGTATGAAGATGGCTACACTGTGAGTACAAAGTTTTAATTTCATTCAAATCACATTTTACAAAAAAGATAATGGAAATTAAATGAATTATTTTACTATTATTATATAACAATGTTATTTTAATATCATGAGATAGTGTATTTTAAGAGAGATTCTAATTCAGTATATGATGTTTCCATATTTCAGAATCTTAACAAGCAAACATTCTGTTGCCAACAGTACCAATTTGTCATCCTATCCAAGCAACTACTATTCCTTGGTAATCTGCTATCAGATGATTACAGTTTTCTCTTTGGCATTTGTATGAATTAAAGCTTTCAAAGCCAAAGTAAGACATTTTTTTTCTTCAACAGTTAATTCTGAAACAATTTATTCAAATTTTTTAAACATTATTCTGAACTATTTTCTGTGTTTTGGTCAAGCCTTAGATTTGGTTAGCATAACCCTGAACTGCATATCAACAAATGTCTAATGGTCTGTCTGGTTCATTTCTCAAGACTATGAAGATGGCTACACAGTGAGTACAAAGTTTTATTTTCATTCACCAAACAAATTTTACAAAAGAAGAAAATATTAAAAGCTATAGGTATTTATTTTGTTAGATAACTATCTTTGTTATTTGATGCATTACTTAGCCTTGGACAATGCATCATCATAACTAATATAATATTAAAAGGCATTTATTAATTTACCACATTTAGGTCAATCAAATAAGATTATGTAATCACAAACTGTTTTCAGGGTATCAGCTATCAGCAGTGCACCCCTATGATACACAAGTCTTCATTGCCAAGTCACTCTGCCAAACAGTGTGTACACCTTTCTTGCATTGGTAGTGACCCACTTTACTGTCATGAGTCTGGATATGTCAGGCCAAGGAGATCAAGTTTGTGTCCAAGGTTACTTAGTTAATTCTCTAAGAACAATAGGTGAGTTGAATTCTAGTGTACCAGTCAAATATCTTAAAGCAAAGTAAAAAAAAATAAATTTTAAAAGCATATAAAAATCTGTTATAAAAACATAAAATGTTAGTTTTAGAGTACTAGTTTTAGAGTACTCGTTTCAGACCAAGTGATCATGGGTCAGATAGTGTCAAGCTCAACTGTTTCTATGGCCATTGGTTAACCATGGGTTGTTTGGCCAGCAAATTTTCAAACATTGCTCTAGTTTTAGGTTTATAAGCTACATGTTTTCTTCTAAAGTTAACAAATTAGGACCAAAATGTGAACTTTTAATAAGGTGGTGTAGTTGCAACCACACAAGAGCTGCTTCACATTTACTGTTTGAATGGTGCATACATTTTTATAATAACTTACCTTCTGATTTGTAAGGTTGATATTTTATTAATATATATATATATATATATTATATAAAGCAGAATGTTTGGCGTATGTATGTATGTATGTTCCAGTATAGAAATAAAAACTTGATAAAACTTGGCAGAAATGTTCCTTGGGTACCAACTTAGACCGTAGTGTATGTATTGTGGCCCTAAAACAAACTTAAGACCATCAAAAAAAAAAAAAAAAAGACCAGCTCTATTACAGCTATAGTATTTTATGGATCTAGGCGATGTTTACAATGTTGACATGAGAAAAGATCGAAAGGATTTAGATCTAGATCTAATTTTTAGAACTAAACTTTGCACTTATTTTTTTTTTTTTTTGACACATGAAAATACAAAATATAGTTTATTTCATTATTTAATAAAATTAACCTTCAAATTTGTGTTACAAAATCATTTTTACATTAGTTCGTTATAGTCTATGCCTAGGTCTAAAACTCTTATTGAACTCTAAGATGATAAAACTTTTTTTTGCAAAGATAGTTTTATGCTTTAACACATGAACATACTAATTATAGTCCATTTCATATTTTAATGAAAGTAACATTTAAATTTTTTTAATACATTCGTTCGCTGTTCGCTAAAGCTGCGTAGCCGTGTTGAGATAGGCCTATATTCATTCATGAAAAAAGTTCACGCATGCGCAGCACAGAATGACTCTATAAAAGCCAATTTTTAACTCTAGATTAGTCTAGATCTAGATCTTTGTCTACCTCAAGATCTACTTTATACTTTAACACATGAACATACAAAATTAAGTCTATTCATTTCAAATTTTAATCAAATATATGTAGGCCTACAAGCAAATGTTTTAATTTGAAAAAATGGATTTAAGTAGATTAGCTATTTTGATTTGATGGCTTCATTTATACTATTTTTACATTTACACATTCGCTTTATTTATTACATTATTATTTCGTTTAAATGTTTTAAAAACACTATATCGACAGTAATAAGCAAATAAAGACCCGCGGGTCGCTGGTAAAATATATCTAGTATATATATATATATTAATACACTTGGGCAAGGGCTATTACTGTTTCCTTTTTTTTTTTTTTTTTTTTTTTTTTTTTAGATTGACATTTTTCTTTCAATTTGTAAATTTGCTTCAACATTCAAGTTTTTTTTTTTTAAAGACAGACTCTACATGCTACTGATCTGGAGGTTAGTGGCTCAATCATTGTGCACTGATTCTTCACTGATGCCTTGATTCCCCACTGTCAACTTTATTGTCATAAAGTTTATCTAGTGATCTACATATCAAGGTAATAAATATTTTTTTACACTATAACCCAAGAGCTTTTGCTTTAAGATGCATTGTTTTTACAATAGGAGCCTAATTCTGATGTATTTTTTTAGGACCCTAGCAATAGTTTCTTAAACTTTCAGACAATAAGAGCTAGTTTAGAACCGAAACACAAAACTTAAGCCAGATCTGTATAGTCTTTTGTTTTTCTAAAAATATTTTAAATAAAAGTCTAGATAGGGTAGCTTATAAGGCCTACTTGTGAAATTAGATATTTTTAAAATGTGTACTTATACTTTTGATATTTGAAGTATTTTAAAACTAGCTATATTTTTCTATTTATGTAATTTATTTATTTTGTTTGTATTATTTACTTATTTATTTATTTATTTAATTATTATTTTTAAAAAAAATTAGTTACCTCCTTTTGTTTAATTGGATAGCATTTCAAAACCTAAAAGATGGAGCTGTTGGGTTAAAAACACAAATTAATGAACTCACATTAGACTGCATTACTTCCTAAAAATTTAAAATAAGCAATTTACTTCATTCTTCGTGGCATATTTATGTATATAGCCAAATGAAAAGTTGAATGTGATTTTCTTATTTAAAAAAATGTTCCCCTTTCAGACCTTGCGATCTATAGGAAGGATGATGTAAAGGTCATGTTTTGTGGCCCACAGTTAACCAGGGTGTCATGTGGCCAGCTCAACAACCAACCGCCTTAACTTTCCCCAACTAATGTCAGGTACCCATTAGAGTTGGGTAGAATCTTGACGTACCCAAAGGTCCCAAAATTTAAAATATCAGGATTCAAACCTGGGACATCAACTTTATAAGCTAAGTGTGTTACCGCTCAGCCACTATACCTCCTATCAAAGAGAGATACATAAAAAAATTGACATTAAAATACCATGAAGTCTCATAAACCTTTTCTATTTTTCCATCACACAGTGAGATAGTATGACTATTATTTGAAAACAAAATGACCATCACTAAAAAACACATTCTTTTTAAACATTAGGTCTGAGACAGAAAAAGCTCTTCTTGAATGAAAAGAAATTTTATCAATATTGCATTTAAAGGTTATGCATTTAAATGTGATGTATTTGTTAAACAGTGCATTTTTCTTATCTCACTTATAGACTAAATGGTCAATTAAACATGAGGTCAAGGAAAAAGGATGAACATTTCAAGGCTACTGAAGGAACATTAAACGTCTCTCTCACTGTGAAAAGATTCTACCGATCTACAAATGATCAACATGTTTTATCTTAAGTTCGTCTGCCATTTCTTCAAATGGAGCCATATTAAGAATAAGGTAAGAAATATTCTTATACTTCACAGCATTTATTTTTTTGTAAAGTGATGATCCTGCATTAGTTGTATGTTGTTTTTGTATGTTACTTTAAATATCCTGCATTAGTTTTATGTTGTATGTGCATGATAATTTAAATATCCTGCATTAGTTGTATATGTATGCATGGTTCCTGTATTTGTTTTGTATATTATGATGTCAGTAATTACTTCACAAACACTTCACACACAACTTGTAAGTTCACCTGTCTAGTTAAAGAAATCTGTATTGTATTTGTTTTAGTAGTGTCTAGTTATGAAAGTAAACTGAATTTTCATTTGTTAAACTTAGTGATATACCATTTTAATTTCAGTTAAAATATGTGGATGTTCCTATTAAATTTTTCAGAAAAACTGCATTGCTCTGAAATAATTCCAACTGTATAAATGTAAATATATTTCAACAAATAATGGAATTGGATTCTTTGTCATTTGGATTAATTCAATAGTAATGTATTCTAATATGGAATTCAAACACAAAAATGAAAAGTTGTGAATCACCATCAACTTTCACTTTGCCACTTGGAGATTGGGATGATTCAAGTTACTGGAGATTGGGATGATTAAAGTTACTATTGTAGCAACTATGTGTTAATGTGCATGGTCTTAACACCCCAGTACTTAATTGGACAAAAAAAAAAGGATCTCCAATTCACAGTGATATGTACTATTGCATAAACAAGTTGACTTGACTTCAAGTAGATCTTTAACTAAATAAACTGTTACAATTCTTCAGTGTGTGATAGTGTGAAAAAAAACATTTATGGTTTCTTGTGATTATGTGCAATATAATGACATATTAAGTTGACTTGAATACTCTTAAAATGTTTCATTTCTAAGGTGTGGAAAAATGTGCATTATATTTTCATGTTGGGAGTTAATGTGAAAACAAAAATCTACTATTCCATGTGATACAATTGCATGCAAAAAATCCTAACCCTAACCCATTCAATGAACAATCAGTATGAACGTTTCCACCAAAGGAAATGTTGCCGCTCATGATGCATCTATTTATTTGGCTCCAGATATTCAACTGATGCACATTCGCAAAACAAATGTAAAAAAAAAAGATTTAATCCATTACATGTATATAATTGTGCAGGAACATTTGGGATTGTCATTTGTATCACACTCATCTCTCATTCATTGAGACTCTACACTTAATCTGGTGATCTAGATGTATTTGCAATTCACAGTGAAATCATTCTTTGAGTGCTTAAAAAAGAAATTCATACGGATGTATAACTGTGTTAGACGTCTTCATTTATATTCCAATTGAACGTTTGTAACAATAAATATAACAAAAAATGTGTGATAATTAGCAGGTCTTTGACCTCTGCACTTAATGTGGTGATCAAAATGTGTTTGCAATTCCCAGTGAAATCATTCTTTGAGTGCTTAAAAAAGAAATTCATACGGATGTATAACTGTGTTAGACGTCTTCATTTATATTCCGATTGAACGTTTGTAAAAAATCAATAATTAAGTCACACTCAAGGAACATATGAACGTGTCCATCAAAGGAAATATCGCCGCTCGTGATGCAGCGCACACTAATCAACATTTGCACTTGCAGACCAACTAAATAGTTGCGGAGAAAACACATTTAATTGATGACATTACTGTGTTTAGCTTAGGACTTTTCAAAAGCGAAGACTGGACTCTTTAGCCATCTTCGTATTTATAGGAATGATTAATGGAGGACTTTTAAAAGCGAAGACTGGACTCTTAGCCATCTTCGTGTTCATAGGAATGATTAATGGAGGAATTTTTAAAAGCGAAGACTGGACTCCTTAGCCATCTTTGTGTTCATAGGAATGATTAATGGAGGAATTTTTAAAAGCGAAGACTGGACTCCTTAGCCATCTTTGTGTTCATAGGAATGATTAATGGAGGAATTTTAAAAGTGAAGACTGGGCTCTTTAGCCATCTTCATGTTTAAAGGATGTAGTTGAGGATTTTTTTTCAAAGAAGATCGGTCTCCATGACCATCTTCGTACTTATAGGACAGGATATTGTATTCATTTTTGAAAAATTGAGGATTTTTAGCTGAGGACTAGATGTAGTAATATTGTCATCAATTGAATTGTTGATCCAAGACGAAATTGTTGGTTATGTCTGTGCATTTGTAGACAACCCAACAGTGCACATCCTTTTTCTTGTTTTGCATTTTTTTCACGTGCTACAATGCCTTGGACAAAGCATCATCATAACTTGGAATGTTAAAAGGCATTCAAAAAAACAACAAAGAAGAATGAGTTTGTAAAATAACCGGTTATTTCGGCTCAGTTGAATAATAGTTGGGACATAATTAGTTGAGTGCAAGCTTTGACGCTGATTCAACTCACTCGACATTAGTTGAGTGCGAAGTTTGTGAGGCTGATTCAGCCCTCAAACCGGATGCTTGTAGACCACCTTCAATAGCTTGAACACGACGTCATCAAAAATATTGTTACAGTCAGTTCATCAAAATGAAGCTGTAGGTCAACAAGCTCAAAACAGGAGTCAGTGAAAAAAGCAAGCCTGAAACTTTTTATTGGGCTCCAACTATTCAACTGATGCACGTTTGCAAAACAAGAGTTAAAAAAAAAAGGATGAAAATATAAGCCATCAGATATATGATGATTGTGCAGGAACAGTTGGGATTGTCGTTTGTATCACGCTCATCTCTACCCTATCCATTGAGACACTGTGAAGTGATGTAACCAGTGAGGTTTTGTAACAACTTTATTGAATTGTAATGAGGATATCTACAAACATTTGTGTACAAATGTGTGCTAATTAGCAGGTCTTTGACCTCTGCACTTAATGTGGTGATCAAAATGTATTTGCAATTCCCAGTGAAATCATTCTTTGAGTGCTTAGAAAAGGAAATTCATACGGATGTATAACTGTGTTAGACGTCTTCATTTATATTCCGATTGAACGTTTGTAAAAATCAATAATTAAGTCACACTCAAGGAACATATGAACGTGTCCATCAAAGGAAATATCGCCGCTCGTGATGCAGCGCACACTAATCAACATTTGCACTTGCAGACCAACTAAATAGTTGCGGAGAAAACACATTTAATTGATGACATTACTATGTTTAGCTTAGGACTTTTCAAAAGCGAAGACTGGACTCTTTAGCCATCTTCGTGTTTATAGGAATGATTAATGGAGGACTTTTAAAAGCGAAGACTGGACTCCTTAGCCATCTTCGTGTTCATAGGAATGATTAATGGAGGAATTTTAAAAGCGAAGACTGGACTCCTTAGCCATCTTTGTGTTCGTAGGAATGATTAATGGAGGAATTCTAAAAGCGAAGACTGGACTCCTTAGCCATCTTTGTGTTCATAGGAATGATTAATGGAGGAATTTTAAAAGTGAAGACTGGGCTCTTTAGCCATCTTCATGTTTAAAGGATGTAGTTGAGGATTTTTTTTCAAAGAAGATCGGTCTCCATGACCATCTTCGTACTTATAGGAAAGGATATTGTATTCATTTTTGAAAAATGGAGGATTTTTAGCTGAGGACTAGATGTAGTAATATTGTCATCAATTGAATTGTTGATCCAAGACGAAATTGTTGGTTATGTCTGTGCATTTGTAGACAACCCAACAGTGCACATCCTTTTTCTTGTTTTGCATTTTTTTCACGTGCTACAATGCCTTGGACAAAGCATCATCATAACTTGGAATGTTAAAAGGCATTCAAAAAAACAACAAAGAAGAATGAGTTTGTAAAATAACCGGTTATTTCGGCTCAGTTGAATAATAGTTGGGACATAATTAGTTGAGTGCAAGCTTTGACGCTGATTCAACTCACTCGACATTAGTTGAGTGCGAAGTTTGTGAGGCTGATTCAGCCCTCAAACCGGATGCTTGTAGACCACCTTCAATAGCTTGAACACGACGTCATCAAAAATATTGTTACAGTCAGTTCATCAAAATGAAGCTGTAGGTCAACAAGCTCAAAACAGGAGTCAGTGAAAAAAGCAAGCCTGAAACTTTTTATTGGGCTCCAACTATTCAACTGATGCACGTTTGCAAAACAAGAGTTAAAAAAAAAAGGATGAAAATATAAGCCATCAGATATATGATGATTGTGCAGGAACAGTTGGGATTGTCGTTTGTATCACGCTCATCTCTACCCTATCCATTGAGACACTGTGAAGTGATGTAACCAGTGAGGTTTTGTAACAACTTTATTGAATTGTAATGAGGATATCTACAAACATTTGTGTACAAATGTGTGCTAATTAGCAGGTCTTTGACCTCTGCACTTAATGTGGTGATCAAAATGTATTTGCAATTCCCAGTAAAATCATTCTTTGAGTGCTTAGAAAAGGAAATTCATACGGATGTATAACTGTGTTAGACGTCTTCATTTATATTCCGATTGAACGTTTGTAAAAATCAATAATTAAGTCACACTCAAGGAACATATGAACGTGTCCATCAAAGGAAATATCGCCGCTCGTGATGCAGCGCACACTAATCAACATTTGCACTTGCAGACCAACTAAATAGTTGCGGAGAAAACACATTTAATTGATGACATTACTATGTTTAGCTTAGGACTTTTCAAAAGCGAAGACTGGACTCTTTAGCCATCTTCGTGTTTATAGGAATGATTAATGGAGGACTTTTAAAAGCGAAGACTGGACTCCTTAGCCATCTTCGTGTTCATAGGAATGATTAATGGAGGAATTTTAAAAGCGAAGACTGGACTCCTTAGCCATCTTTGTGTTCATAGGAATGATTAATGGAGGAATTTTAAAAGTGAAGACTGGGCTCTTTAGCCATCTTCATGTTTAAAGGATGTAGTTGAGGATTTTTTTTCAAAGAAGATCGGTCTCCATGACCATCTTCGTACTTATAGGAAAGGATATTGTATTCATTTTTGAAAAATTGAGGATTTTTAGCTGAGGACTAGATGTAGTAATATTGTCATCAATTGAATTGTTGATCCAAGACGAAATTGTTGGTTATGTCTGTGCATTTGTAGACAACCCAACAGTGCACATCCTTTTTCTTGTTTTGCATTTTTTTCACGTGCTACAATGCCTTGGACAAAGCATCATCATAACTTGGAATGTTAAAAGGCATTCAAAAAAACAACAAAGAAGAATGAGTTTGTAAAATAACCGGTTATTTCGGCTCAGTTGAATAATAGTTGGGACATAATTAGTTGAGTGCAAGCTTTGACGCTGATTCAACTCACTCGACATTAGTTGAGTGCGAAGTTTGTGAGGCTGATTCAGCCCTCAAACCGGATGCTTGTAGACCACCTTCAATAGCTTGAACACGACGTCATCAAAAATATTGTTACAGTCAGTTCATCAAAATGAAGCTGTAGGTCAACAAGCTCAAAACAGGAGTCAGTGAAAAAAGCAAGCCTGAAACTTTTTATTGGGCTCCAACTATTCAACTGATGCACGTTTGCAAAACAAGAGTTAAAAAAAAAAGGATGAAAATATAAGCCATCAGATATATGATGATTGTGCAGGAACAGTTGGGATTGTCGTTTGTATCACGCTCATCTCTACCCTATCCATTGAGACACTGTGAAGTGATGTAACCAGTGAGGTTTTGTAACAACTTTATTGAATTGTAATGAGGATATCTACAAACATTTGTGTACAAATGTGTGCTAATTAGCAGGTCTTTGACCTCTGCACTTAATGTGGTGATCAAAATGTATTTGCAATTCCCAGTAAAATCATTCTTTGAGTGCTTAGAAAAGGAAATTCATACGGATGTATAACTGTGTTAGACGTCTTCATTTATATTCCGATTGAACGTTTGTAAAAATCAATAATTAAGTCACACTCAAGGAACATATGAACGTGTCCATCAAAGGAAATATCGCCGCTCGTGATGCAGCGCACACTAATCAACATTTGCACTTGCAGACCAACTAAATAGTTGCGGAGAAAACACATTTAATTGATGACATTACTATGTTTAGCTTAGGACTTTTCAAAAGCGAAGACTGGACTCTTTAGCCATCTTCGTGTTTATAGGAATGATTAATGGAGGACTTTTAAAAGCGAAGACTGGACTCCTTAGCCATCTTCGTGTTCATAGGAATGATTAATGGAGGAATTTTAAAAGCGAAGACTGGACTCCTTAGCCATCTTTGTGTTCATAGGAATGATTAATGGAGGAATTCTAAAAGCGAAGACTGGACTCCTTAGCCATCTTTGTGTTCATAGGAATGATTAATGGAGGAATTTTAAAAGTGAAGACTGGGCTCTTTAGCCATCTTCATGTTTAAAGGATGTAGTTGAGGATTTTTTTTCAAAGAAGATCGGTCTCCATGACCATCTTCGTACTTATAGGACAGGATATTGTATTCATTTTTGAAAAATGGAGGATTTTTAGCTGAGGACTAGATGTAGTAATATTGTCATCAATTGAATTGTTGATCCAAGACGAAATTGTTGGTTATGTCTGTGCATTTGTAGACAACCCAACAGTGCACATCCTTTTTCTTGTTTTGCATTTTTTCACGTGCTACAATGCCTTGGACAAAGCATCATCATAACTTGGAATGTTAAAAGGCATTCAAAAAAACAACAAAGAAGAATGAGTTTGTAAAATAACCGGTTATTTCGGCTCAGTTGAATAATAGTTGGGACATAATTAGTTGAGTGCAAGCTTTGACGCTGATTCAACTCACTCGACATTAGTTGAGTGCGAAGTTTGTGAGGCTGATTCAGCCCTCAAACCGGATGCTTGTAGACCACCTTCAATAGCTTGAACACGACGTCATCAAAAATATTGTTACAGTCAGTTCATCAAAATGAAGCTGTAGGTCAACAAGCTCAAAACAGGAGTCAGTGAAAAAAGCAAGCCTGAAACTTTTTATTGGGCTCCAACTATTCAACTGATGCACGTTTGCAAAACAAGAGTTAAAAAAAAAAGGATGAAAATATAAGCCATCAGATATATGATGATTGTGCAGGAACAGTTGGGATTGTCGTTTGTATCACGCTCATCTCTACCCTATCCATTGAGACACTGTGAAGTGATGTAACCAGTGAGGTTTTGTAACAACTTTATTGAATTGTAATGAGGATATCTACAAACATTTGTGTACAAATGTGTGCTAATTAGCAGGTCTTTGACCTCTGCACTTAATGTGGTGATCAAAATGTATTTGCAATTCCCAGTAAAATCATTCTTTGAGTGCTTAGAAAAGGAAATTCATACGGATGTATAACTGTGTTAGACGTCTTCATTTATATTCCGATTGAACGTTTGTAAAAATCAATAATTAAGTCACACTCAAGGAACATATGAACGTGTCCATCAAAGGAAATATCGCCGCTCGTGATGCAGCGCACACTAATCAACATTTGCACTTGCAGACCAACTAAATAGTTGCGGAGAAAACACATTTAATTGATGACATTACTATGTTTAGCTTAGGACTTTTCAAAAGCGAAGACTGGACTCTTTAGCCATCTTCGTGTTTATAGGAATGATTAATGGAGGACTTTTAAAAGCGAAGACTGGACTCCTTAGCCATCTTCGTGTTCATAGGAATGATTAATGGAGGAATTTTAAAAGCGAAGACTGGACTCCTTAGCCATCTTTGTGTTCATAGGAATGATTAATGGAGGAATTCTAAAAGCGAAGACTGGACTCCTTAGCCATCTTTGTGTTCATAGGAATGATTAATGGAGGAATTTTAAAAGTGAAGACTGGGCTCTTTAGCCATCTTCATGTTTAAAGGATGTAGTTGAGGATTTTTTTTCAAAGAAGATCGGTCTCCATGACCATCTTCGTACTTATAGGACAGGATATTGTATTCATTTTTGAAAAATGGAGGATTTTTAGCTGAGGACTAGATGTAGTAATATTGTCATCAATTGAATTGTTGATCCAAGACGAAATTGTTGGTTATGTCTGTGCATTTGTAGACAACCCAACAGTGCACATCCTTTTTCTTGTTTTGCATTTTTTCACGTGCTACAATGCCTTGGACAAAGCATCATCATAACTTGGAATGTTAAAAGGCATTCAAAAAAACAACAAAGAAGAATGAGTTTGTAAAATAACCGGTTATTTCGGCTCAGTTGAATAATAGTTGGGACATAATTAGTTGAGTGCAAGCTTTGACGCTGATTCAACTCACTCGACATTAGTTGAGTGCGAAGTTTGTGAGGCTGATTCAGCCCTCAAACCGGATGCTTGTAGACCACCTTCAATAGCTTGAACACGACGTCATCAAAAATATTGTTACAGTCAGTTCATCAAAATGAAGCTGTAGGTCAACAAGCTCAAAACAGGAGTCAGTGAAAAAAGCAAGCCTGAAACTTTTTATTGGGCTCCAACTATTCAACTGATGCACGTTTGCAAAACAAGAGTTAAAAAAAAAAGGATGAAAATATAAGCCATCAGATATATGATGATTGTGCAGGAACAGTTGGGATTGTCGTTTGTATCACGCTCATCTCTACCCTATCCATTGAGACACTGTGAAGTGATGTAACCAGTGAGGTTTTGTAACAACTTTATTGAATTGTAATGAGGATATCTACAAACATTTGTGTACAAATGTGTGCTAATTAGCAGGTCTTTGACCTCTGCACTTAATGTGGTGATCAAAATGTATTTGCAATTCCCAGTAAAATCATTCTTTGAGTGCTTAGAAAAGGAAATTCATACGGATGTATAACTGTGTTAGACGTCTTCATTTATATTCCGATTGAACGTTTGTAAAAATCAATAATTAAGTCACACTCAAGGAACATATGAACGTGTCCATCAAAGGAAATATCGCCGCTCGTGATGCAGCGCACACTAATCAACATTTGCACTTGCAGACCAACTAAATAGTTGCGGAGAAAACACATTTAATTGATGACATTACTATGTTTAGCTTAGGACTTTTCAAAAGCGAAGACTGGACTCTTTAGCCATCTTCGTGTTTATAGGAATGATTAATGGAGGACTTTTAAAAGCGAAGACTGGACTCCTTAGCCATCTTCGTGTTCATAGGAATGATTAATGGAGGAATTTTAAAAGCGAAGACTGGACTCCTTAGCCATCTTTGTGTTCATAGGAATGATTAATGGAGGAATTCTAAAAGCGAAGACTGGACTCCTTAGCCATCTTTGTGTTCATAGGAATGATTAATGGAGGAATTTTAAAAGTGAAGACTGGGCTCTTTAGCCATCTTCATGTTTAAAGGATGTAGTTGAGGATTTTTTTTCAAAGAAGATCGGTCTCCATGACCATCTTCGTACTTATAGGACAGGATATTGTATTCATTTTTGAAAAATGGAGGATTTTTAGCTGAGGACTAGATGTAGTAATATTGTCATCAATTGAATTGTTGATCCAAGACGAAATTGTTGGTTATGTCTGTGCATTTGTAGACAACCCAACAGTGCACATCCTTTTTCTTGTTTTGCATTTTTTCACGTGCTACAATGCCTTGGACAAAGCATCATCATAACTTGGAATGTTAAAAGGCATTCAAAAAAACAACAAAGAAGAATGAGTTTGTAAAATAACCGGTTATTTCGGCTCAGTTGAATAATAGTTGGGACATAATTAGTTGAGTGCAAGCTTTGACGCTGATTCAACTCACTCGACATTAGTTGAGTGCGAAGTTTGTGAGGCTGATTCAGCCCTCAAACCGGATGCTTGTAGACCACCTTCAATAGCTTGAACACGACGTCATCAAAAATATTGTTACAGTCAGTTCATCAAAATGAAGCTGTAGGTCAACAAGCTCAAAACAGGAGTCAGTGAAAAAAGCAAGCCTGAAACTTTTTATTGGGCTCCAACTATTCAACTGATGCACGTTTGCAAAACAAGAGTTAAAAAAAAAAGGATGAAAATATAAGCCATCAGATATATGATGATTGTGCAGGAACAGTTGGGATTGTCGTTTGTATCACGCTCATCTCTACCCTATCCATTGAGACACTGTGAAGTGATGTAACCAGTGAGGTTTTGTAACAACTTTATTGAATTGTAATGAGGATATCTACAAACATTTGTGTACAAATGTGTGCTAATTAGCAGGTCTTTGACCTCTGCACTTAATGTGGTGATCAAAATGTATTTGCAATTCCCAGTAAAATCATTCTTTGAGTGCTTAGAAAAGGAAATTCATACGGATGTATAACTGTGTTAGACGTCTTCATTTATATTCCGATTGAACGTTTGTAAAAATCAATAATTAAGTCACACTCAAGGAACATATGAACGTGTCCATCAAAGGAAATATCGCCGCTCGTGATGCAGCGCACACTAATCAACATTTGCACTTGCAGACCAACTAAATAGTTGCGGAGAAAACACATTTAATTGATGACATTACTATGTTTAGCTTAGGACTTTTCAAAAGCGAAGACTGGACTCTTTAGCCATCTTCGTGTTTATAGGAATGATTAATGGAGGACTTTTAAAAGCGAAGACTGGACTCCTTAGCCATCTTCGTGTTCATAGGAATGATTAATGGAGGAATTTTAAAAGCGAAGACTGGACTCCTTAGCCATCTTTGTGTTCATAGGAATGATTAATGGAGGAATTTTAAAAGTGAAGACTGGGCTCTTTAGCCATCTTCATGTTTAAAGGATGTAGTTGAGGATTTTTTTTCAAAGAAGATCGGTCTCCATGACCATCTTCGTACTTATAGGAAAGGATATTGTATTCATTTTTGAAAAATTGAGGATTTTTAGCTGAGGACTAGATGTAGTAATATTGTCATCAATTGAATTGTTGATCCAAGACGAAATTGTTGGTTATGTCTGTGCATTTGTAGACAACCCAACAGTGCACATCCTTTTTCTTGTTTTGCATTTTTTTCACGTGCTACAATGCCTTGGACAAAGCATCATCATAACTTGGAATGTTAAAAGGCATTCAAAAAAACAACAAAGAAGAATGAGTTTGTAAAATAACCGGTTATTTCGGCTCAGTTGAATAATAGTTGGGACATAATTAGTTGAGTGCAAGCTTTGACGCTGATTCAACTCACTCGACATTAGTTGAGTGCGAAGTTTGTGAGGCTGATTCAGCCCTCAAACCGGATGCTTGTAGACCACCTTCAATAGCTTGAACACGACGTCATCAAAAATATTGTTACAGTCAGTTCATCAAAATGAAGCTGTAGGTCAACAAGCTCAAAACAGGAGTCAGTGAAAAAAGCAAGCCTGAAACTTTTTATTGGGCTCCAACTATTCAACTGATGCACGTTTGCAAAACAAGAGTTAAAAAAAAAAGGATGAAAATATAAGCCATCAGATATATGATGATTGTGCAGGAACAGTTGGGATTGTCGTTTGTATCACGCTCATCTCTACCCTATCCATTGAGACACTGTGAAGTGATGTAACCAGTGAGGTTTTGTAACAACTTTATTGAATTGTAATGAGGATATCTACAAACATTTGTGTACAAATGTGTGCTAATTAGCAGGTCTTTGACCTCTGCACTTAATGTGGTGATCAAAATGTATTTGCAATTCCCAGTAAAATCATTCTTTGAGTGCTTAGAAAAGGAAATTCATACGGATGTATAACTGTGTTAGATGTCTTCATTTATATTCCGATTGAACGTTTGTAAAAATCAATAATTAAGTCACACTCAAGGAACATATGAACGTGTCCATCAAAGGAAATATCGCCGCTCGTGATGCAGCGCACACTAATCAACATTTGCACTTGCAGACCAACTAAATAGTTGCGGAGAAAACACATTTAATTGATGACATTACTATGTTTAGCTTAGGACTTTTCAAAAGCGAAGACTGGACTCTTTAGCCATCTTCGTGTTTATAGGAATGATTAATGGAGGACTTTTAAAAGCGAAGACTGGACTCCTTAGCCATCTTCGTGTTCATAGGAATGATTAATGGAGGAATTTTAAAAGCGAAGACTGGACTCCTTAGCCATCTTTGTGTTCATAGGAATGATTAATGGAGGAATTCTAAAAGCGAAGACTGGACTCCTTAGCCATCTTTGTGTTCATAGGAATGATTAATGGAGGAATTTTAAAAGTGAAGACTGGGCTCTTTAGCCATCTTCATGTTTAAAGGATGTAGTTGAGGATTTTTTTTCAAAGAAGATCGGTCTCCATGACCATCTTCGTACTTATAGGACAGGATATTGTATTCATTTTTGAAAAATGGAGGATTTTTAGCTGAGGACTAGATGTAGTAATATTGTCATCAATTGAATTGTTGATCCAAGACGAAATTGTTGGTTATGTCTGTGCATTTGTAGACAACCCAACAGTGCACATCCTTTTTCTTGTTTTGCATTTTTTCACGTGCTACAATGCCTTGGACAAAGCATCATCATAACTTGGAATGTTAAAAGGCATTCAAAAAAACAACAAAGAAGAATGAGTTTGTAAAATAACCGGTTATTTCGGCTCAGTTGAATAATAGTTGGGACATAATTAGTTGAGTGCAAGCTTTGACGCTGATTCAACTCACTCGACATTAGTTGAGTGCGAAGTTTGTGAGGCTGATTCAGCCCTCAAACCGGATGCTTGTAGACCACCTTCAATAGCTTGAACACGACGTCATCAAAAATATTGTTACAGTCAGTTCATCAAAATGAAGCTGTAGGTCAACAAGCTCAAAACAGGAGTCAGTGAAAAAAGCAAGCCTGAAACTTTTTATTGGGCTCCAACTATTCAACTGATGCACGTTTGCAAAACAAGAGTTAAAAAAAAAAGGATGAAAATATAAGCCATCAGATATATGATGATTGTACAGGAACAGTTGGGATTGTCGTTTGTATCACGCTCATCTCTACCCTATCCATTGAGACACTGTGAAGTGATGTAACCAGTGAGGTTTTGTAACAACTTTATTGAATTGTAATGAGGATATCTACAAACATTTGTGTACAAATGTGTGCTAATTAGCAGGTCTTTGACCTCTGCACTTAATGTGGTGATCAAAATGTATTTGCAATTCCCAGTAAAATCATTCTTTGAGTGCTTAGAAAAGGAAATTCATACGGATGTATAACTGTGTTAGACGTCTTCATTTATATTCCGATTGAACGTTTGTAAAAATCAATAATTAAGTCACACTCAAGGAACATATGAACGTGTCCATCAAAGGAAATATCGCCGCTCGTGATGCAGCGCACACTAATCAACATTTGCACTTGCAGACCAACTAAATAGTTGCGGAGAAAACACATTTAATTGATGACATTACTATGTTTAGCTTAGGACTTTTCAAAAGCGAAGACTGGACTCTTTAGCCATCTTCGTGTTTATAGGAATGATTAATGGAGGACTTTTAAAAGCGAAGACTGGACTCCTTAGCCATCTTCGTGTTCATAGGAATGATTAATGGAGGAATTTTAAAAGCGAAGACTGGACTCCTTAGCCATCTTTGTGTTCATAGGAATGATTAATGGAGGAATTTTAAAAGTGAAGACTGGGCTCTTTAGCCATCTTCATGTTTAAAGGATGTAGTTGAGGATTTTTTTTCAAAGAAGATCGGTCTCCATGACCATCTTCGTACTTATAGGACAGGATATTGTATTCATTTTTGAAAAATTGAGGATTTTTAGCTGAGGACTAGATGTAGTAATATTGTCATCAATTGAATTGTTGATCCAAGACGAAATTGTTGGTTATGTCTGTGCATTTGTAGACAACCCAACAGTGCACATCCTTTTTCTTGTTTTGCATTTTTTTCACGTGCTACAATGCCTTGGACAAAGCATCATCATAACTTGGAATGTTAAAAGGCATTCAAAAAAACAACAAAGAAGAATGAGTTTGTAAAATAACCGGTTATTTCGGCTCAGTTGAATAATAGTTGGGACATAATTAGTTGAGTGCAAGCTTTGACGCTGATTCAACTCACTCGACATTAGTTGAGTGCGAAGTTTGTGAGGCTGATTCAGCCCTCAAACCGGATGCTTGTAGACCACCTTCAATAGCTTGAACACGACGTCATCAAAAATATTGTTACAGTCAGTTCATCAAAATGAAGCTGTAGGTCAACAAGCTCAAAACAGGAGTCAGTGAAAAAAGCAAGCCTGAAACTTTTTATTGGGCTCCAACTATTCAACTGATGCACGTTTGCAAAACAAGAGTTAAAAAAAAAAGGATGAAAATATAAGCCATCAGATATATGATGATTGTGCAGGAACAGTTGGGATTGTCGTTTGTATCACGCTCATCTCTACCCTATCCATTGAGACACTGTGAAGTGATGTAACCAGTGAGGTTTTGTAACAACTTTATTGAATTGTAATGAGGATATCTACAAACATTTGTGTACAAATGTGTGCTAATTAGCAGGTCTTTGACCTCTGCACTTAATGTGGTGATCAAAATGTATTTGCAATTCCCAGTGAAATCATTCTTTGAGTGCTTAGAAAAGGAAATTCATACGGATGTATAACTGTGTTAGACGTCTTCATTTATATTCCAATTGAACGTTTGTAACAATAAATATAACAACAAATGTGTGATAATTAGCAGGTCTTTGACCTCTGCACTTAATGTGGTGATCAAAATGTGTTTGCAATTCCCAGTGAAATCATTCTTTGAGTGCCTAAAAAGAAATTCATACGGATGTATAACTGTGTTAGACGTCTTCATTTATATTCCGACTGAACGTTTGTAACAATAAATATAACAACAAATGTGTATTAATTAGCAGGTCTTTGACCTCTGCACTTAATGTGGTTATCGAAATGTTTGCAATTCCCAGTGAAATCATTCTTTGAGTGCTTAAAAAAGAAATTCATACGGATGTATAACTGTGTTAGATGTCTTCATCTATATTCCATTGAACGTTTGTAACAATAAATATAACAACAAATGTGTGATAATTAGCTTGTCTTTGACCTCTGCATTTAATGTGGTGATCAAAATATATTTGCAATTCCCAGTGAAATCATTCTTTGAGTGCTTAATAAAGAAATTTGTCTTATATTTACCTGTCATATTTTCTTAGTTTTACCTGTCATATTTTCTTAGTTTAACATGTCATATTTTCTTTGTTATGCCTTTCATATTTTCTTAGTTTTACTTGTCCATTTTTCTTAGTTTTTCCTGGCATTTTTTTCTTAGTTTTACCTGTCATATTTTTTTAGTTTTACCTGTCATATTTTTTTAGTTTTACCTGTCATAAGTTCTAGTTTTACCTGTCATATTTTCATAGTATTACCTGTCTTTTTTTCTTAGTTTTACATGTCATATTATCTTAGTTAAGCCTGTCATATGTTCTTAGTTATACCTGTCATAGTATCTTGTGTAACACGTTTATCATTTGTAATGACTGTGGTATATTTCACTAGTACACCATTAACATATGTTGGAAGAAATTATAGTTCTAGTTTAATATTATACACTGTTGCTTGAACTTCATTTATATTAACATTATTACTTTGTTACCTATTCTGATTTCCGATTCCTTATCTATTTATTTCTTGGTACATTATAGTTTGGAGAATTAGATTCTTGTCTTTGATGTTGATAATAAATTTCTCTTTGGTGATCTAGATTCCAATAATATTGCTTTTAACAGGATGCATTTCTTTCTTTGTTCTTCTATTAATGAGTTAATAACACTCAAAGTCTTGCCACTTAGTTTACAGATGAATATATTAGAACAAGTATCTTCATTGTAATTGCAAGTTTTACAGATAGTCTGAAAATAACTATTCATTTCATCAGTTTCATAAGGTCCCTCATTTTTTGCCTATAAATATTCTCTTTATGTTCACGCTTGGTAGTTTTTTTTGTCTCCCTTGTTTTGAATTGCAGCTTTTATTTTTCAGTTGTTTTTTTTTTTAATTTCTGATTCTTTGTCTGGTTTTGCATCCTTTTAATTTCTTTCAGCATCTAGTTGCATTTCACTCTTCTCTTTGTGCTTTGTAAATATTCTCTATATGTTCACGCTTGGTAGTTTCTGTTTTGTCTCCCTTGTTTTGAATTGCAGCTTTTATTTTTCAGTTGTTTTTTTTTTTTATTTCTGATTCTTTGTCTGGTTTTGCTTCCTTTTAATTTATTTCAGCATCTAGTTGCATTTCTCTCTTCTCTTTGTGCTCTCGCCAACTCTTTCAATATCAACTTGATTTTCTTTCCTTTCCATTTATGTCAAAACATCTTTCTTTTCTTCATCTTTAAGACCAAACGATTCAGCAACTTTCTTTAGTTCAGTATATCCATCCATGTATCTATTAATACTTATCAAAAGTACAATGGCATTCTATACTTTTTTATAGATAATAATGATATCTAATATCTTTTATAGTTTACAATCACTTACAATATTATCAAGCCAATACTATTGTGATTAACATAACACACTAAATTGTCAACAATCTAATAATCAATGTCATAATCAATTATTATGTTTTTACAATATATTATTTGGTCATATAGAAAGAGAAAACAAAATTAATAAAATATTATAATGTAAAAAAAAATGTAACAAAGTTTATACCAAAATGTTACAATTATATTAATGATGATATGATGATGACTCAGTGCACTGAAAACTTTGATTAAATTGAGGAGGATTCGAGCAACACATTGACCTCACTCTCTTACCCTAAAGCACATCCTGTTCCAAAAGCAAGATTTGGTCAATATATAAAAACAAACAAGTACAGCAGGAAAAAAAGACAGAAAATTTTCAAGAAATACTACATATACTTACAAATATAAATAAAAATGACTTAAAGACCCCAAGAAATTGTGCACAATATTAATACAATGTAAACATTAAAATAAACAATAGTCTAAACACAAAAATCTACTAGTGTTAAATCTGCGACCTCTAAAACCTTATGTTCTGATCATATATATATATATTTTTTTTACACATTGAAAAAAGACAAAATTTAACAAGGACACAATATCAGTGATACCAAATTTTGACAAGAACAATACTGTCAACAGCTTTCTAAATATAGAACATAAAAATTAAAAATGAAAATCAAAATTATCAGTAATATATTTCAATACTGATTATCTTCCTGTAATGTCATTGAATACTAGCACTGATATAGCTCATCACTTTGAAGAGTGCTTCTTAATCTTTTCACTGTCCAACTTCAATAGAATGTATATATAAATATATATACTTTTACTGCACAAAATTACTGACTATTACTTGAGATGTATAATATACATCAGCACAAAATTACTGCCTGTGTCCAAATTTACAATTACTGTCCAACTTCAATACAATTTTATATACTTGTACTGCACAAAATTACTATTATTTGATGAGATATATAATATACACAAATGTAATGTCTGCCTGTGTCAAAATTTACAATTACAGTTCAACTTCAATGCAATATATATATTTGTACTGCACAAAATTACTGACTATTACTTGATGAGATATATAATATACATTGGCATAAAAATATTGTCTGCCTGTGTCAAAATTTACACTGTCCAACTTCAATATACTATTTACTAATTAATTGTTGGTGCACCTGAAGTGTCTGGTCGATTTTTGGGGCACCTTTTTCATCCTTTAAGTGTCTACGAGTGTTTACATACTATTTACTAATGAGATATATAATATACACAAATTTACTGTCTGCCTGTGTCAAAATTTACAATTACAGTTCAACTTCAATTCAATATATATACTTGTACTGCACAAAATTACTGACTATTACTTGATGTGATATATAATATACATTGGCATAAAAATATTGTCTGCCTGTGTCAAAATTTACACTGTCCAACTTCAATATACTATTTACTAATTAATTGTTGGTGCACCTGAAGTGTCTGGTCGATTTTTGGGGCACCTTTTTCATCCTTCAACTGTCTACGAGTGTTTACATACTATTTACTAATGAGATATATAATATACACAAATTTACTGTCTGCCTGTGTCAAAATTTACAATTACAAATCAACTTCAATGCAATATATATACTTGTACTGCACAAAATTACTGACTATTACTTGATGAGATATATAATATACATTGGCATAAAAATATTGTCTGCCTGTGTCAAAATTTACACTGTCCAACTTCAATATACTATTTACTAATTAATTGTTGGTGCACCTGAAGTGTCTGGTCGATTTTTGGGGCACCTTTTTCATCCTTCAACTGTCTACGAGTGTTTACATACTATTTACTAATGAGATATATAATATACACAAATTTACTGTCTGCCTGTGTCAAAATTTACAATTACAGTTCAACTTCAATTCAATATATATACTTGTACTGCACAAAATTACTGACTATTACTTGATGAGATATATAATATACATTGGCATAAAAATATTGTCTGCCTGTGTCAAAATTTACACTGTCCAACTTCAATATACTATTTACTAATTAATTGTTGGTGCACCTGAAGTGTCTGGTCGATTTTTGGGGCACCTTTTTCATCCTTTAACTGTCTACGAGTGTTTACATACTATTTACTAATGAGATATATAATATACACAAATTTACTGTCTGCCTGTGTCAAAATTTACAATTACAGTTCAACTTCAATTCAATATATATACTTGTACTGCACAAAATTACTGACTATTACTTGATGAGATATATAATATACATTGGCATAAAAATATTGTCTGCCTGTGTCAAAATTTACACTGTCCAACTTCAATATACTATTTACTAATTAATTGTTGGTGCACCTGAAGTGTCTGGTCGATTTTTGGGGCACCTTTTTCATCCTTCAACTGTCTACGAGTGTTTACATACTATTTACTAATGAGATATATAATATACACAAATTTACTGTCTGCCTGTGTCAAAATTTACAATTACAAATCAACTTCAATGCAATATATATACTTGTACTGCACAAAATTACTGACTATTACTTGATGAGATATATAATATACATTGGCATAAAAATATTGTCTGCCTGTGTCAAAATTTACACTGTCCAACTTCAATATACTATTTACTAATTAATTGTTGGTGCACCTGAAGTGTCTGGTCGATTTTTGGGGCACCTTTTTCATCCTTCAACTGTCTACGAGTGTTTACATACTATTTACTAATGAGATATAAAATATACACAAATTTACTGTCTATGGTGTCTAAATTTACAATTACAAATCAACTTCAATGCAATATATATACTTGTACTGCACAAAATTACTGACTATTACTTGATGAGATATATAATATACATTGGCATAAAAATATTGTCTGCCTGTGTCAAAATTTACACTGTCCAACTTCAATATACTATTTACTAATTAATTGTTGGTGCACCTGAAGTGTCTGGTCAATTTTTGGGGCACCTTTTTCATCCTTCAACTGTCTACGAGTGTTTACATACTATTTACTAATGAGATATATAATATACACAAATTTACTGTCTGCCTGTGTCAAAATTTACAATTACAGTTCAACTTCAATTTAATATATATACTTGTACTGCACAAAATTACTGACTATTACTTGATGTGATATATAATATACATTGGCATAAAAATATTGTCTGCCTGTGTCAAAATTTACACTGTCCAACTTCAATATACTATTTACTAATTAATTGTTGGTGCACCTGAAGTGTCTGGTCGATTTTTGGGGCACCTTTTTCATCCTTCAACTGTCTACGAGTGTTTACATACTATTTACTAATGAGATATATAATATACACAAATTTACTGTCTGCCTGTGTCAAAATTTACAATTACAGTTCAACTTCAATTCAATATATATACTTGTATGCACAAAATTACTGACTATTACTTGATGAGATATATAATATACATTGGCATAAAAATATTGTCTGCCTGTGTCAAAATTTACACTGTCCAACTTCAATATACTATTTACTAATTAATTGTTGGTGCACCTGAAGTGTCTGGTCGATTTTTGGGGCACCTTTTTCATCCTTTAACTGTCTACGAGTGTTTACATACTATTTACTAATGAGATATATAATATACACAAATTTACTGTCTGCCTGTGTCAAAATTTACAATTACAGTTCAACTTCAATTCAATATATATACTTGTACTGCACAAAATTACTGACTATTACTTGATGTGATATATAATATACATTGGCATAAAAATGTCTGCCTGTGTCAAAATTTACACTGTCCAACTTCAATATACTATTTACTAATTAATTGTTGGTGCACCTGAAGTGTCTGGTCAATTTTTGGGGCACCTTTTTCATCCTTCAACTGTCTACGAGTGTTTACATACTATTTACTAATGAGATATATAATATACACAAATTTACTGTCTGCCTGTGTCAAAATTTACAATTACAAATCAACTTCAATGCAATATATATATTTGTACTGCACAAAATTACTGACTATTACTTGATGAGATATATAATATACATTGGCATAAAAATATTGTCTGCCTGTGTCAAAATTTACACTGTCCAACTTCAATATACTATTTACTAATTAATTGTTGGTGCACCTGAAGTGTCTGGTCGATTTTTGGGGCACCTTTTTCATCCTTCAACTGTCTACGAGTGTTTACATACTATTTACTAATGAGATATATAATATACACAAATTTACTGTCTATGGTGTCAAAATTTACAATTACAAATCAACTTCAATGCAATATATATACTTGTACTGCACAAAATTACTGACTATTACTTGATGAGATATATAATATACATTGGCATAAAAATATTGTCTGCCTGTGTCAAAATTTACACTGTCCAACTTCAATATACTATTTACTAATTAATTGTTGGTGCACCTGAAGTGTCTGGTCAATTTTTGGGGCACCTTTTTCATCCTTCAACTGTCTACGAGTGTTTACATACTATTTACTAATGAGATATAAAATATACACAAATTTACTGTCTGCCTGTGTCAAAATTTACAATTACTGTTCAACTTCAATGCAATATATATACTTGTACTGCACAAAATTACTGACTATTACTTGATGAGATATATAATATACATTGGCATAAAAATATTGTCTGCCTGTGTCAAAATTTACACTGTCCAACTTCAATATACTATTTACTAATTAATTGTTGGTGCACCTGAAGTGTCTGGTCGATTTTTGGGGCACCTTTTTCATCCTTCAACTGTCTACGAGTGTTTACATACTATTTACTAATGAGATATAAAATATACACAAATTTACTGTCTATGGTGTCAAAATTTACAATTACTGTTCAACTTCAATGCAATATATATACTTGTACTGCACAAAATTACTGACTATTACTTGATGAGATATATAATATACATTGGCATAAAAATATTGTCTGCCTGTGTCAAAATTTACACTGTCCAACTTCAATATACTATTTACTTATTAATTGTTGGTGCACCTGAAGTGTCTGGTCGATTTTTGGGGCACCTTTTTCATCCTTCAACTGTCTACGAGTGCTTACATACTATTTACTAATGAGATATATAATATACACAAATTTATTGTCTGCCTGTGTCAAAATTTACAATTACAGTTCAACTTCAATGCAATATATATACTTGTACTGCACAAAATTACTGACTATTACTTGATGAGATATGTAATATACATTGGCATAAAAATATTGTCTGCCTGTGTCAAAATTTACACTGTCCAACTTCAATATACTATTTACTAATTAATTGTTGGTGCACCTGAAGTGTCTGGTCGATTTTTGGGGCACCTTTTTCATCCTTTAACTGTCTACGAGTGTTTGATTTGTGATAGGGCAAAGCAATTGTGAATATATAATATTAAAAATAGATTTTTATTAATTTATGTAAATGTTTACTATTTTCACCATCTGAGCTGTGAATGAATCTTGTTTTTAATGACCCAACTGTATAAAACTTAGCTCTTGAGCTATGAAGGGGGAATAACCCTTGAGAGATTATGGGCATGACATAGCCTTAATTGTGCTGATGTGCCAAAAACAAAAAATATCAATACCTTCCAACTGTTGGGCACCTATATGGTCATCAATTGTTGGAATACTTCATCCCTCATACCAACTGCTGGGCACCTCAAGTGTGTCCTGTCAGCTATTGGGGCACCACAAGTGTCCTAACAACTGTTTGGGCACCTCAAATATCCTTTTAACTGTTGAGGCACCTTAGGTATCATATCTATTGTTGAAGCACTTCAAATGTCCTATCATTTGTTGGGGCATCTCATTTATCCTAACAACTGTTCGGCACTTCAATAATCTTATTTTTGGGCACTCCAAGTGTTCTATCAATTGTTTGGGCACTCCCAAGTGTCCTATCAATTGTTAGGCACCTCATCGATCATACCAACTGTTGTCCACCTCAAGTTTGTCCAATCAGGTGTTGGGGCACCACACGTGTTTCAACACTTTTTAGGCACCTCAAATGTCCTTATAACTGATGGGGCACCTCAATATCCTATCGATTGGTAGGGCACCTTAAGTATCCTAACAATTGGTAGAGCACCTCTAGTGTCCTATCAATTTGTAGGGCACCTCTTGTCCTATTGTTTGGTAGGGCACTTCAAGTATCCTATCAGTTGGTAAGGCACCTCTTTTTCCTACCAACTGTTAGATAACCACAAGTCTCCTATTAACTGTTGGGGTACCTAAAGTATCCTATCATGGGGCATCTCATTCATCCTAACAACTCAATGGTCTTATTGTTGGGGCACTCTAAGTTTCCTATCAATTGTTGGGCACCTCATCCATCATACCAACTGTTGTTCACCTCATGTTTGTCCTATCAGTTGTTGGGGCACCACAAGTGTCCTAACAACTGCTTGTCCTTTTAACTTATGTGGCACCTCAAGTGTCCTATTAACTGTTGGGGCACATCAAGTATTCATTCAACTCTCTCTATATATATATATATTATATTATATTATGTTAGTTTTGATTACCATTATAAATAAATATATATGATTATGGTTATTATATATTATATATAATCTGCAGTGTTTTTACAAATGTGTAGTCCTGCTTATTACTCCCAGAACCACTTTTTTTTTTTTTTAGTTTCATTAGCAACATATGAATTTATATATTTGAAATGTTTAATCACACTTCTTTTTACTGAAGTTTAATTTTTTGTTAACAGATATCAAGCTACAAAATAAAATTCCAATTTTTTAGGTTCTCGCCTATATCTGCAATTTATATCTATATATTAAGTTTTGTTACCTTGAACTCTTTCAAGTTTTTGTTACACAACTTTATATTTCAGATTCTTTTTGTTCTTCCTTAGGTTCAAATGTATCAGTTGTTTTTGTTGACAGATATCAAGGTACAGAAATAAGAATCTAATTTAGAGTTTTTTAAAGCTTGATTAGTCATAATATTTGCACTATTATTTCCAATATGTGCCAGAGTGTCTGCTAAATGTAACTAGTATGATTAAAAACATGGTCATTGCAAAGTCTAACATATGGACAAGTAGGATGCTTGGGGCTTGATTCAGTGAAAGAATGTTGGACAAGCAGAAGTGTTATGGAGTGTGTGTGTTTTTATGGTGACTGTGGTAAGAGGTAAGCGATTGAATGTGAATGATGCAAAAGTGGCATTGTCGTCACTGGGTCTTAGTTAGGGGAGACGACTCCAGAATGTAAGACTGAAAGGTTGTGTTATTGTAGTGAGTTAGATTGTAAGAAATTTTATTACTTAAGTCTACTACATTTATTTCATGTGATCACAAGTATTATAAATGTTCTTATTAGCTAAGATATATTATGCCTTCAACAGTTTAGTTGCCTACCAGCAGTTTGGTGCTACAAGTCAACAACAGTCATACTAAATTAAATAAAGCCATGTCTATTTCTACATGATTTTGTTGCTACTAACCTGGTGTTACTAACAACTAACTCGAAAAGGGAGAGGGGAATTATCATCTTATTCATGTACTATTTACATTAGATTTTTACCTAATTATTAAATTTTTACTACCCTTACTATTTTAACTGTGAATAGACCTTGATTTTAATGATTTAACTGTATAGAATTTATCCCCTGTTATGTAGAGAGAGAGAGTAGTCTTTAAGGGACTGCAGGCACGACATGGCCTAAATTGTGCAGATGTGCATAAAATCAAAGAAATAAAACATTAACAAAATGTGTATTATAATTGTCACTTTTCCTCTACTTAGAATTTTTTTCTCTCCTAGATTTTCATAATCATTTCAGTTCTCAATTATTTTGTGCACCAAGTTACAAGAAAAAATTTAAGCAAGAGAGGTCACTACACTAAGACTTTGTCTTCTCATAAGAAAGGATGGCTGCCTGGTCATGTGATATGTGCACTGGACTGTGTATGGTCATCTTGATGCTCATATCTTGCCTGATGACATTTATTCTGCTGAACATTTGGTCAAGGAAGTAGATTCTCTTCAGCTCTCAAGAAACATTCAAAACATGTCAAACATTCGACAAGAATATCAAGTGCAATGTACATGTAAGTAATGTTGAAACATCTGATCTCATTTATGCATTCTTGAGGACAATCTGCAGCCACTAAACCAGTTACATCAGATCTGGATAAAGTGGTCGCTTCCTCTTCATTAAGGCTAGAACAGAAAGATTTTATAACTCTTTTACTCCATTTTCTGTCAGTGTGTTTCATGGTCATTAGTCACATCACAAAGAGGTTTAGTTTATTAACCAGTGGTTGTGTATGACTGTGTCTTTGTATGTTTTGTGTGTGAATGTTGTTCCTGTTTGTATCTATATTGTCGTTGCTATAGTGGTAATCCTCCGGGTAATCATAATCAAACTAAATTTTCATTTGTTTGGATCTTATCTGGTGGGAATTTTAAACTTAGTAATTTGCTCTTAGCTTACTTTTTGATTTTTAAGTACATTCTAAAAGAAATACAATAGATAAGGATAGAAAAAGAAAAGCAAACAATAAAGAGATTTGCTGAAACAATATAAAGTGAAATAAAAATATATATATAAAAAAAAAGAATAAACCTGGAGATTTTGAAGGAAAGACTGCTGTTGCCAACTCAACAAAACCAATGAGTTTGTACTGCAAGCAAAAGAACTTAGTTGTGATTTCATTTTGCTAGAAATGCACAAACTTAATAGCATAATTTTCACTCTAAATATTAAAGCTTTCTGTATTCTGTACACCAGATACACTACATAGCTAGTTATTTATTGTTTTCTGGCATAATTGAAAATCTCCAATAAGTTCCTTAGACTTAAATGACTTAATTAACCTTAAAATTTTTAAAACTTTATTTGTTTGTTATTCTTTGCTGCTGTATTAGATGTCTTGGGTGTATTTTTTTTTTCTTAAAAGTTTATTCATAAAATACTAAGTTAAAACATAAAGTGAAACCTGCATCATCATAATAGTTTTGTTTAACATGAAAAGAAAAGCAACAAAAGAATTTTTTTTTTCCTTTTCAAGGCAAAAGTTTTTCTTATTAATTTTTAAATTCTTATTTAGACCAACATGATGAAAAGGTAGACAACATGAAGATGTAGACCAACATGATGAAGATGTAGACCAACATGAAGAGGTAGACCAGCATGATGAAGATGTAGACCAACATGATGAAGATGTAGACCAACATGAAGATGAAATGTAAACCAAAAAATGGGTCAAGAGATGTATGGAATACAATGGTAAGCAATGCTGTGTATATCTCTTTATATTTTCTTTATACTAAACCCCTGAGTAAAGCTTTGCCAAGTTTTGTGTTTCACTGACTATAAAAATGTTTTTATCAAATTTTGTTCTATTGTATTGACAGTGAACATCTTGAGAAGTAAAACAATTCCTAGAGGCAAAGACACAGACACACCGGATCTATTAGAGATTTTCCTTTTCTACCATCATTTAGAGACTTCCTTGTGCTCTAAGGGAACCTGTCATTATCTTTTGATTGCTAATTGGCATTGATGTTTTTACATTCCTACTGCGTCTGAAAGAAATTAACATTTCCCTAATGCTACTTCAAAACCAGACCTTCTCAAGACAATTTTAGTGACCAAGCTGCAATATGGGACTCAGTAGGAAACAATGAAGAATGCTCCTAACCTCAGGTTGAGTAACCATGCTCACCTACTAGAGTGGCGACAAATACTTCTACACCCACAGTTATACATCCTGAACCCTGTAACCCAACCTCACAACATGGTTACATTACCGGAAGTGGTCGCTAGGTCAGAAAACCTAACAGATACAATGGATAGAACAATGAACAGGTACAAGTACTCAAGCGATGTACTTTGTGAGAACTATTTAGGTGGAATCACCATAATTGACTTGTATAAATCTTGTTCTATATTTAGGTATATCTTGACAATCAGTCCAGTCATTTGTTCATTTTTTTTTTAAATATTCTTTTTTTTTCCCTCAATCTTCTTGTTGTTTCAGTTACATGTTTTTGTATTTTGAAGGAGGAAGGTGCTTTGGTATATTATCGTTATTATTATTGTACCAGTATTAAGCAAACTTGTATATCTTTAATTATTCATGAATTCTAAAGCAGAACGTCACTTCCACCGGAAAATGTTGTAACAACTATACATGTCTTCAGTTAACATTCAATACTCTGTACAGTCACAACGCCAAAGCCATGCTAGATTATGCTTTTAATTCAATTTGTTATCTCCCCTGCTTTAGTGTATCATATAATTTTTTGTGTCACATCCCTGCACAATTTGTTCTATGCTTTTTTACAGTATAAATAGCGACTTGACATTATTTAGCTCTATTATAATATTGTTATATTATTATATTTAAAATAAAACTGTTAACATATTCTATGCTGTTATAATATAAATGTTTTGCTGTTACCATGAATACAGTTTTGAGTTTTTGTCTGATTTCTTAGAGGAGAAATTTTTCATAAATAATAATAATAAGGCTTATCTTCAAGTCCGAAGATTAGTGAGAAGTATGCAGTATTCCCCAGCTAGGACCTACATATTTTGCTATAAATAAAGAGTATAATAATATTTACTACTTGGTATTGTCAGTCTTCACTAAAGCAATGAGTTTATCCCCTTAGTGTGTTTAAAATTTTCAAATACTAATTCACTTTGTATTATCTATTGGTGATCATGGGGTATCCACTTTGTCATCTCCATAGTCTCTGGTGTTAACACTCAGTGTCCTGTTGGAGGTTACGGCTAAGATGTTATCTCTCTTTCTGATGGAACACATGTAAAACCAACAAAACAAACATTAGACCTAGACTTTATTAACAGGTAAATTTTTATAATTGTGAACTGGCGCTCCCAAAGCTACTTTTATGTATTTTAAATTTTACTTCTGTAGGCTAGTGCTAAGCTGTATACTTGTATTTCTGCCTATTATATGGGTTAGGGTGGAGTACTTAAAATAGAGCCTATGCTGTTTCCTGTACTGTTGACCAGTGGTCTCTGTGTCAGTTTTAATTATTCTGTACCTGGGACTGCCTGTAAGTTTCAGAATTTTTCTTTTATTTTTTAAAATTTTACTATGTGTAAATCTGTTTTATATTTGAACAACTGTCAAAATAACTAGCAGTTTTTTTTTTCTAAAGTTTGTTTTAAAACTATGGCCAAGCCCTGCCCAGTGCTGTCATGATGGCCACTTCTAATGTTTATGTACTAGATTGTAACTGCTGCCTTAGTCATTGAAATTAAAGTCTCATTTTTGAATTTCTTCTTTATGTTTCTAGATTTCTTTTAGTTCGCTAGTTTAGTTTAGTTTAGTTGTCTGGTTGCTTAGATGACTCAAACCCCTTTGTCACAGAGGTGCACAGATACAACCCACCCAGTAGTGTTACAATCTGGCAACTGTAACCCTTTGTTATCCCAGGCTAGACATGACCTTAGGCCCCGCCAGGCTAACATATTCTCTCATTCCAGACAGCATTGTCCCTAACAATACATAATTACCTTGCTTTAGTTGAAGAATGAAAGATGAGCAAACAGTTAAAAGTTTCTATAGAATTCACTTGGAGGTGTGGTGGCTAAGTGGTAAAGTGCTTGGCTGCCAAACATAGGTCTAGGGTTTGAAGACCATTTTTTTTATAATAGTCCTAATATAAAGAAAAACAATTAGGCACCTTTCAGTCCACCCAGCTCAAATGGGTTCCTGACATTTAATGGAGAAAAGTAAAGGCGGTTGGTCATTGTGGTGGCCACCTGATACCCTCATTGACCATAAGACACAGAAACATGATTTTTGTATCATCTGTCTTACAGATGGCAAAGTCTGAAAAGGGAAATTTATTTTAACTTGAATATTTTCACATTTTGCCCTACATCAAAAAGCTTCTATTTTTTGTCTATCATTCACTTTGTCTTTGGAATGGTTTATTTTTTAAAACGATTGAATATTGAAGTCAATTAGATTAGTTGACTATGACTTTGTAGAGGGTAATCACTGACTAGATGTTAGTAGCATTTCATGTCATATCTTTTTTGGTAATTTCATTGCTGATTAATTTCTTCTTGTTCATTGAAGTAATTACTGTACATTTCAAGGTGTATTGAGACCAGCACAATGACCTATTTTCCCTTTACCATTAACTTTCAAATACATTAATAGTTATCTCTTAATATGAATTCAGTAATTTAGCACAGACCAGTTACAATTTAAAAAAAAAAATGAATGCCACTTTGATTGCAAGGTATACATATACATCAAAATGACTCAATCAAATCAATGTATACGATATCACAATAAAACAAAGTGCTGCACAAATAAATATTTAGTTGTACATTGGTAGTCCTGATATTACTTTTAGTAGTAGAAATAACTTAATTCATTTAGATCAGGGGTGGGCAAATTACAGACCACGGGCCACATGCGGCCTGCCAAAGTGTTTTTTGCGGCCCGCGGAAACCTACAGAATTCAGGTGAGCCCACAGATTAAACATATAAAAATGCAAATATATTAAAAATAAATAATTTTAAATATCTTATCAATTATGATACTTAAATGGCCTAAATTGTGCCGATGTGCCTAAAATCAAATCAATCAATTATGATGATGAAGCTAAATAAACATTCTCTAAAGTTTTAAGCAAATGAAGATTATGCTTATTGGTAATATTTCCAAACAAGACACACACTCAGACCAGTATTTATGTAGAACTGTGTTGAAAGTGTTGGGTTGGCTTGGAACAAGATGTCAAGTGTAACAACTGATGGAGCCCATGCTTTGACTGAGAAAAACAGTGAATATCAAACATATTATTGACCTAATCATCTCAGTGATCAAACTTATCAGAGCCACAGACAGTTTCAAGAAGTACCACATGGGCAAGGTATTGAAAAGAATATGGGGTCTCAAGGAAAATTTTTTTTTTCCTTAATGACACTGACAGTGGCTTTCTTACTAATGTTTCTAAAGAAGAGTTGCAATGGGCTACTTGCACATCATGAAATTTATGAGCATCTTTTCAAGCTTTTCCATTTCTCCAGTCAAGCAAGTGAAAACAGGTTTTATCATTTTGTAAATGTTAAACATACTATACCACTGACTCAAGTCCGTTTCAGCAGACAACATGAAGTTTATTTTACCATAATAATAATAATAGTACACTGCACTCCTTGTTAGTGCTACAAGTCAAGAAATAATAACAATCCTATCCACATAACAGCGGTATCAAAAGTATCCAATATATGTTAGTTACAAATCACGTCCGCATCTCAGTGGGTAACAATAAGAACAATTGCTACTAGTGACACTGGAGCTCCAACTATAGATATCCATTGCAATACGAATAATACTTTAATATTCAATAAGCACATGATGAAATCAACTCTCAAATATAATTTATCAACAATCATTAGTCCATCGACTTTCATGCTATATACATATATATACACCAGTCAAGGAAGCAACGTCCAACCTTCCTGGACCGGGAGCAAAACCTTACTGACTTGACTTGACTGAACTCAAAGTCAACTTTATTCATTCTACTTCCTGTTTTCTACATCAGGAATTCCACGTGTCTTTTAAACTCTTAACATGACGTGAACTTTAGATCATGCAATGTCAACTAAGACTGTGACACATTTTCCTTTGCTGAAAGGTGAAACTATTTCTAGTAAAAAGAAAAGAACAAGACTTATGGAATTTGAAAACAAATGTTAAGACGTCAAGAACTTAAACCATTTTTGAATATCCTCACTTCACCATTTAGTACAGAAGCTGATTCAGCTCCCGAGGAAATACTTCCTAGCAAATTATGACCCAAAAGAGAAGCAGTTTGAAGGGTGCATAAGCTGTATTTCCACACTTAAAAAGACTTGATGCTAAACTTTGACATTTTTGGATGCACAAGAATATTTTCTTTTGTTTGAACATATGCAACCAGAGGAACAAGTGGATGCTGACTGGCTGTAATTTAACAGCAGTCACAAAGATAAGAACTAGTAAAGCTAGTTCCAGAGTTCCAGAACATTATGCACAATTAAATACTTCACATTAAGTATAACTGGATTGTTGTGAAGAATGAATGTGCTGTAAAAAGACAGTAACAAAATTTTTTTAAATATTAGTTAAATTAGTTTCAAAAATTGCTAAATCTTGTTATAATTCCTCAATTTGAATGTCTAATACAGTATACAAGTAAATTAATAGACAGCTAGCATATTTTTCTAAGTTGTAAATACAAATTATATATATGTGGCCCCCTATTCCTAAAAAAAAAATTTAATGCGGCCCTCAACAGAAAAAGTTTGCCATCCCTAATTTAGATGGTTGATTTTAAAAGGGAGACAATTAAATTAGAAGTTATACTACTTAGACATAAAAAAAAAAAAAGAAAGATACAAAGGGATAAAATAAAGTACCAGTTGTTATTCTTAAAATAAAAAAAAATGTATTTAACACATTAGCATATTCTGTTCCAAAAATATAAACTTGATCAGAATATTTATTGCTAGAGTTGTATACTCTAAACATCTTACAACAGATATATTGACATGCTGATCTATTGGTTCCCATGGGATAAAACACTATCAGGCAGTCATCTAATGAACAACGTAGTTAACACCCAGGACTATACATAAATACTTCATGTCAACTTAATAACATTGTCACTACCAACGAGGTTCAATGTACAATGAATTTACACTGAATTCTATAAATGATTATAAAAACTAAAATGCAAGTAAATAAATGCTTTCACTATGATATACATATTCTACATATATACAAACAAAACAAACTTGATATGAATAAACCAAAATTTTTATCACTTTAAAAAAAATTGTTCAGTGTACATTAAATATGAGATGTTTTTAATATATAGCTATAAAAACCTTAATTATGTAATACAATAAATATGCCATTGTACAATATTTCATTTACAAAACATAGTTGAAAAAAGTCTAGTAATATAGCAGTGTTCAGTGGTAACATTTTCATAAAGAACTCTTAAAAGAAAACTACAGTTGATAATCTTATCTTATATAATACAGATGTTACTTCAAAATAGAAGATAATGCATATATTAAAAAGTAAATTAAGTTATTAGTAACAAGTAAAATACATGCCAGTGGTTTGAAATACAAATATATTCAGTTATCATTTATTAATAGGTCTAATCACCTGTACAGGTACCATTTATTCAAAAAACATTCCACATAAAGATGATGTAATCTCAAAAATGAAATGTTTTCTTTTTAAATTTCTTTAGCATTTAAATTTTTTAATGGAATCCTGTGGTTAATTAACTGTACTTATACCTATTTAAATTTCAATGACAAATATCTTAAAATCCAAAGTAAATGAATAATAGGTACCTGGTAAATTTAAATTAATAAACATTGCAAGTTGTCTTAAAAAACAAACACCCAAATTGACCTTTGATCCTTCTTTCATGAACACTCTCAGCATCAAGAAAACTAAACCATTCATGAACAGTATTGTCTTGAGCATAAAAGTGTGTTATTTAGTGACTACAAAAAGTTGTATACAATTAATCTCAATCTTTTATCACTAAACGGATAGAAATCTTTCTGCTAGACAAGTAAGCAATGGATTTCAGATATCCCTCACAGCTTCTGTCGTTGAATAATTCTCAGAATAAAAGCTGCTTAGAATAATATCAGTTGAGCTTGACCATTACTAAACAGAATTGACAGGTAAGGGGACACACAATTCGTTCACTGAAATTTATAATGCAGAAATTTTCAATGGTAATTATGAAATTTTTAGAAAAGATAGGGCTGATAATCATGGAGGAGTTCTTTTAGCAATAAAAAACAATCTTATAGCAGAAGAAATTACCTTACCTAACTCAAAAAATATAGAATCAACATTTTGTAAAATTAATACCACCTCAACATCCCTAATAATAGGCAGCATTTACAGACCACCAAATTCTAGTTTAGAATACATGCAGGAACTATGTAATCAGATTACCACACTTAAAGAGACAGATAAAAATGCAGTTTTTTGGATTATGGGTGATTTCAACCTACCTGATATAAATTGGAAAACACTAACCATAGATAAACACCAAAACCCTAAGGACATAAATGAGCTTTTCATAGAAACTTTACACAACCTAAGTTTAGATCAAATCATTAAAAAGCCAACTAGATTAAACAACACAATAGATATCTTCTTAACCACAGACCTGGATTAGTAGTTGATTATGATATTATCCCTGGTCTATCAGACCATGAGATCATAAAAATACACAGTCAGATAAAAGCAGTAGCCAATACAAAACCCAAAAGAAAAATTTTACTCTGGAATAAATGTAACCTAACACAACTACACCAAGCTGCATTAAACTTTCAACAAACATTCTTATTAGATAAAGACATTAACCAACCAGTCGATGACCTCTGGAATTTCATTAAAAACCATCTTAAAAGCATTATAGAAAATCATATACCAACTAAATACACATCAAACAAAATAAATTAATGCTGGTTTAATAATAGACTAAAGAAGCTTTGTAAACAGAAGGAAAACCTATATAGAAAATTTAAAGAAACTAAGGCAGAAAGAGTTTACAAAAAGTATATAAAAATTAAACACTTAACCCAAAAAGTAAGCAGACAGCTGCAGAGTGAATACATAAACAATGTAATATCTAAAGATAACAACAAAAACCTATGGTCATACATTAAGTCTAAGAAAATGGAAACAACAGGCATAGCGCCATTAAAAGATGAACATAACATAATGATAATGAACTAAAGCAAACATCCTAAACAAATACTTTGCATCAGCATTCTCAGCCCCAGGAGACAAAGACATATTACTTAATTTGAACCAAGTAGACAACATAGAAGATTTAGTAGTACAAGAAAATGGAATTAAAAAACTATTAGCCAACACCAAACCAAATAAAGCGTCTGGACCTGATGGTATTCCAGCTAGATTACTCAAAGAACTAAGCAATGAACTAGCCCCAGTGTTCAAAATACTCTTTCAGGCATCGCTTAACCAGGGCAGAGTACCAAAGGACTAGAAAGAAGCTAATGTCACCCCCCTATTTAAAAAAGGAGAAAAATCTGACCCAGGAAACTACAGATCAGTATCACTTACCAGCATCATATGTAAAATCCTAGAACACATAATATGTAGCAACATCATAAACCACTTAGACAAACATAATGTCCTCACCCCATACCAACATGGCTTTAGGAAATATAGATCATGTGAAACACAACTAATAGGACTAATTGATGATTTTTCAAAAGGTTTAGATAATAGTGAACAAATAGATGCTATCTTACTAGATTTTTCCAAGGCTTTTGACAAAGTTCACCACTATAGTTTGCTTAAACAATTAAAATATTTCGGCATTAATGGTCCACTGCATCAGTGGATTAAAGATTTTCTGATAGGGAGAGAACAAACTGTAATAATAAATGGCTCTAAATCAACACAGATAACAGTAAACTCAGGTGTACCTCAAGGAACAGTCTTGGGTCCACCACTATTTTTAATTTACATAAATGATTTACCAAATTGCATTAGTTCAGGAACAAAAGTCAGATTATTTGCAGACGATTGCATAATATATAGAACAATAAAAACAACACAAGACACAGATATTTTACAAAGAGAATTAGATGAATTACAGAAAAGGGAATCAAATTGGAGCATGTCTTTCCACCCAGAACAATTGCTATAACTTAGCCAAATAACCTCAACGAAAGGAGTATAAAATAACAAAATAGAATGTTTAATAACCAAATAGGAAACTAGATCTAGAATTACACTAATCACATCACAAGCGTCGTTTTCATCTCTAATCATCGGCCATCTTGACTTCCTCTCTTATTTCATGTCTCTGTCCTGTGTCTCATGGTGCGCAGTCTCACACCTAATGACAGCGTGCATTGTAGAGTCATAACACCAATTGTTGCAACTCTCGGCTAGGCACTCAACGAATAGGCATGCAACTCAACACAGTGTAACAGGAAATAAAGACAGGTGTTTATTCACTAGGACAAACACATAGCATCCTTCAGCTTCCTCAGAGTCTTTCTACTAATTTACCAGTCCTTTAGACAGCAACCCGAATGTGGACCAACGACAGCCTTCCCCGCTTCGTTCCAGGTCCCTTCTACAACCTTCAGGCAGCACCAAAAGTTTGCTTCTTAGTTTCCAAACATTCAGACTCTTCACAATCCCTGATGCCCTGTTCTTCTCTCCATTCTAGTCTCTTCCTGTTTACATTCACTAGTGCGCTAGTGCGCACCTCAAGCACTGGTGCAAGGCAGGGTTACAACACTACCCCCATGTTTACACAACATTTGAATAGTAACACAACGATTATATAGGAAACTAAAAGCAGTGATAAATCTAGGAATAAAAAAATACTGATAACAGTGAAAATAATTTCACAACAGTTTTACAAGTTTTAATTAATCTTTTAGACATTTAAAACAATGTTTAATGATTATAAATCTGTCTACTAAAGCAAAAAAAATTTCTTTAATTTTCAAATTAAATTATTGTGACCAAAAAAGCTATCACCCTAACTTCAATACTGCTTACCAAGACAGATTGCAACTTATAGTTCGTCCATCGTGGTTCGATGATGACCACTTTGTCATCCAGGGGGCTGAGGGCTTTGCACTGGGGTTTTATGCCTCCTCATGTGGCTGGTGAGACCTATGTGAGCCCGGAATGTTCGGCCGCACACTGGGCAGGTTATTCCAGCTGGAGCTAGTGTCGTGGGCCTTGCTTTTCTTTTCTGGCGTTTTTCTTCTGCCAGCATTGTTCTTTTTTCCCCAGCAACCTGTGCGCCAGTTTTCACAGCGCGACGCCATGATGCTCTGTCATGTGCCTCTGTCTCCCAGGTGCCTGGGTCTATGCTGAACGCCTTCAGAGAAGCATTGAGGGTGTCCCTGAAGCGCTTTCTTTGACCACCTTGCGAGCGCTTTCCTTCGCTTAGTTGGCCATACAGGAGTCGTTTAGGGATGCGGTGGTCTTCCATTCTGTAGACGTGACCTGCCCATCGCAGCTGGGACTGCATCAGGATTGTGTGGATGCTTTGCAGACACACTCTGGTATTTTGTCTTGCCATTTGACATTTAGTATTTTTCTCAGACATGTCATGTGGAAGTGGTTTAGTTTCTTTGCATGTTTACTGTACACTGTCCATGTTTCTGAGGCATAGAGCAATGTAGGGAGGATGACAGCTCTATAGACCCCTAGCTTTGTGTTTGTGGTGATGCCACGTCTGTTCCAGACAGTTTTAGACAGTCTGCCATAGGATGCACTGGCCTTGGCGATATGCAGATCGATTTCACTATCGATTTTTCCATTTCTGGAGAGTGTGCTGCCAAGATATGTGAATTTGTCCACTGCGTTTATATCCTGTCCATTTATAGTAATGCTTGGATCCATGTCCATGTTTTTGCTTTAAGCCGCCTCGGGTTGAGTAGGCCACCATTAAATCTGTATGATATATTTATCAAGACAGATTGCAACTTAGTTTCTGGATCAATGACAACAACCACTTCATGATTTTCTCATACAATGTAGATCAGAGATTTCTGTGTAAAGAAAGGAGATTCAATTCAGAAGTTGCAAGTCAGAAATACAAAAAGCAACACAAATATGTATTTGCAAATACAGACAAAAATATACCACTCAAGGCTGAATTCATTCATAGAAATTTATGGCAGAATACATAGAAATATGAGAAGTAAATAGCTTGATAGACAGAAACATGACCTGTAAATTACTTGATAGGGTTAATGTTATAATTGAAATTTAACAGTAGACTTCAAATAAGAAAAGAATGTTAATGTATGTTAAATTACAGGTTTCACTAGTTTAGCTAATAGCAATTTGAATATTATTTTACACTTGGTAACTACATGCTTCAACTTTACTCTGTGCAAAAGTGCAGTCCTACCTTGATTTCTATCAAGTGATCTCCAGCCTACATGTTTCAGTTCTTTACCAGCCATTAACATAAGACAATCAAAGCCATATTGTAAATCATGTGAACTATCTGAATTGTTCTTCTCTTCTACAGCAAGATGTCTTCACTCAATGCATAATTCCCCTAGAATGAAGAAGATAAGATAATCCATGCATTGTTAACAGAAAGATGTCAATTAACTGTGATGTCATCCTCTGAGCTGAGTCAGCTAGAGCTGCTCCCAATGTTTATTCCTGTCAAGAATGCCTTGCTTTGGCAAGTCTTTCAAAACCTTTTACAACTTACACCTTCAAGTGTCTTTCAATGAACAAATCATGTTGATCCTCTGCCAACATAAAGAAGTATACATAGATATTAGCATTTCAAAGTCATGGGCCAAAAGCTCAGTCATTTTTCATTTCGTTTCTATATCAATATTTTGATTTTTTGTCGGCTAAAGGATTTGTGTACCTCATAGGAAAACAATGGGGTCCTGGGTTTGAACCTCCAGCCTCAATGAAGATTGGGATTTTGAATTTTTAGGGTGCCCCTCAGTAACCCAACTCTAATGGGTAACTGATTTTAGGTGGGGAAAATTAAGATGGTTAGTCATTGTGCTGGACACATGACGACCTGCTCATTAACCACTAGCCATAGAAACATAACCTTGACATCATTAGCTCCATAGATCGCAAGGTCTGAAAGGTAAACTTTACTTTTTTTTTTTATTAATATCCACTGTGCATACTGCATTCCGTTACTTCTTACTTATGTACAATAGATTTCTCTTTTCCCTTCCTTGTGTTTCTTGAATCTAGTATCTTTTTATAGAGCATTCTGATACCTCCACAAAGCTAATGGATTATATTATTTGTCATAATGTCCAAAAATAGAAACTAATTATTTTATAATGAGAATGTGGGTATGTGTGTTGTCTATCCAGTACCCAAAACTACACATTTTTCAAGAAAAAATCAACAAATTAAACATATTGAAAAGGTAATAAAAATTAACAAGGCTTATGTGAAGGTCTTTCTAAATTTTATTAAGATTTGTGGTTAAACAGTAGAGTTCTTTTTATTTGTTTAAATAGATCATTGAGTGTAATACTTCAAGACCTATATCTAGTGCCTAATCTTCAGACAGGTGATCATGGATAAAATCTGAACATTTTCATTTCAATGTATGGATTCTATGGTGGAAAAATGTTTTACAACTTCTGCAAAGATCATGCAGTATCCACCCTAGACAAACAGTATCCACCTTAGACAACCAGTATCCATTTCTATATACAAAAATACATACATATAATTTTCTTTACATATTAAAAGAAAAAGAGAAAGATTACCTGAGGTGACCAGACACCATCAATAAAGCAATATTTTTTTGAGATATCAGTTACTGGTTCGGAAACTGCAGATGGATCAGTCACTGTACAAAACTTGGTCAGTAAAATTTGAAAAGTAGACAACTCCATGGTAAACAATAAAATCGCCACCTGAAAACACAAATAAACAATAAGAGGATGTAGACACACAAAAAAATTATTACAATGTATGATTTTAATTCAATGTGAGCCAAAGGAATAGTTATAACCTTATATAGCCTTAATCACATCAAACATTTGAACTAGTGACCAATACTGCACCACATTTTAAGGATAAATGTATAAAATATACAGCTATTTCATTTGAATAAATGTGAATATTAAAGTCAATATAAACAAATATGAGACTGTGTGACAAAAGTGTAACTTAAATATTACATCCTGTTTGTGTTTTTTTTTTCTCTGTGTTCTCATTATAAATTGTAGGGTTCAGATATATATATATATATATTTATCGAAGATGAACTCCATTCTTTTCAGATCAGGCAGCTTTCCATACAATCTTTATTCTAAAGGACTGTTGGGGGCCAGTATTTTGAATGGGCCTCACGATAAAACAAGGCCACATGTTCTTTTCACTAGTTTCAACATCCAGAATAAGTGTTGCCTCATTATGTTGTGCCCTGTTCAAAGGTGAAAAATAATTCATTGACTGTGTCCTGATAGAAAGTAACATGCATCCTTAATCCTGATGTTTGAGTGACAACTGTCATATTTTTGGTTTATACTACTCTTTTTTTCTTTTTCTATTCTCTTCTGGATATAGTGGAATTTAAGAAAAGAAAAAGTAAAGTACCCCTTTCAGACCTTGTGGTCTATAGGGCAGATGATGTAAAGGGCATCTGTTTCTGTGGCCTATGGTTAACGAGGGTGTCATGTGTCCAACCACCTTTACTTTTCCCTAACTAATGTCAGGTACCCACTAGAGCTGGGTGGATTCAAGAGGTGCCCAAAGATCCCAAAATTAAAAACCCCAGTCTTCAGCAGGATTCAAACCCTGCACCCTGGTTCAGTAGCCAAGTGCTTTACCACTTAGCCACTGCACCTCCCATGGAATTTAAGACTGCTTAGTTGTTCTCCCATTTGGGCAGTGTCAGATTTTTCTTCTCCTCTATTTGAAAGTGTGCTAGGACCCATTGAAGAACAGTTTTCTTGCTATTATTGTTGAGATTTATAAGAGCTGTCCTGACCTTTTTGATAGAGGAGGCATCAGATTTTTTTAAACATTAGAAAGAAATGTTTATTCATTAGAAAGTGTGCATGAGAGATCGCCAGTGGCAATTAAATTTT
The DNA here is from genome assembly GCF_947242115.1 of Biomphalaria glabrata. NCBI lineage: Eukaryota > Metazoa > Mollusca > Gastropoda > Planorbidae > Biomphalaria > Biomphalaria glabrata. Next base: position 856,709 of record NC_074719.1, read on the forward strand.
CTAATCTTTCTCAATTGAGCCATTTATTGAATAAGACAGCTCCTCTGTTACTGGTGGATTCTTAAGATGATTCATCTGTATAATTGACCCACTAGTTATTGGTTTATTAGATTTGTAGAAAAATATTCACCATTTTCTTGAGATCTTTCTGATTGTGATAAGATTTTTTGGTTATGTTTTCAATACTGTCTCTTACAGCAGAAAGAGAGCTTAGGTCCCAGGGAAGAGAGTCATTGCACTGTTTAACTGATTCATAAATTATATTTTATAAGTGGTGTTTCTTTGAGATTCTTGTATGAAATGAGGTCTTTTCAGTTAGTTTTGAGTGCCAGACTTGTGGGTTTAAGTTTTGAGTGAGTAGCTCTTTTAGGTTTTCATTTTAGTAAACTGAGTAAGGATTATTATTTCTTTTATTTTGTCCAGAGAAACCAGGGAAAAAATGATCTCTTCCATTGCTTTGAAGGTTGTTGTTTTTATTGTTTGGAGTTAGGTTTTTGTTTTACTTTTTTACTTTGACAATTTTCTGTAGAATTGACTGCTGAATCATATGATGTAGCACTGTGTTCTAGAGAGATGTAGCTGGTACATTTCTTTTTCAAAATGTAATTAGCTGATTGAAGCTCACAGCCTGCTAGATGATTGGTGTTAGCCTTCCCTGATTGTCCAAGAAGTCTACATCTGAGTTGCCAGTTACACTGATGTGATTTGGTATCCACTGCATCTAGTGTGTTGTAGCTGGTACATTTCTATTTCAAAATGTTGTGACTTGGTATCCACTGCATCTAGCATGATGTAGCTGGTACATTTCTATTTCAAAATGTTGTGACTTGGTATTCACTGCATCTAGCGTGATGTAGGTGGTACATTTCTATTTCAAAATGTTGTGACTTGGTATCCACTGCATCTACCTTGATGTAGCTGGTACTTTTCTATTTCAAAATGTTGTGACTTGGTATCCACTGCATCTAACGTGATGTAGCTGGTACATTTCTATTTCAAAATGTTGTGACTTGGTATCCATTGCATCTAGCATGATGTAGCTGGTACATTTCTATTTCAAAATGTTGTGATTTGCTCCCAATTAATATTTCCATTTTATATCTTTTTCAATTTCACTTTTTTTTTAGTTGACTTTAAAGACTGTCATTTTAATCATACTGCCATGTAAATTTGTTGAACCATGGATTGGGCAATCATAAATCTATAAAGGTTAGTATGAGTGAAAGCATAAATGAGTTTGAATATAACTATATCAAACAGATTAAAAAAGTAAAAGTTCTCCTTTCAGACCTTGTGGTCTATAGGGCAGATGATGTTAAGGTCATCTGTATCTGTGGCCTATGATTTACGAGGGTGTCATGTGATGTGGCCAGCACAACGACCAATCACCTTTACTTTTCCCCAACCAATGTCAGGTACCCATTAGAGCTGGGTGGACTCAGAGGCGCCCAAACATCCAGAAATTAGAAATCCCAGTTTTCACCAGGATTCATAGCTGGGACCCCCAGCATGGAAGCCAAGAGCTTTACCACTCAGCCACCACGACTCCATCAAATTGATTAGGCTAAAAGTAGTCCTATAGTTCTTTGAGTGAAAAGAACACAAGAAAACAGTGTTTAATGAATAAAAAATGGAAGAAGAAACTTTTTTTTTTCCACTAAAGTAAATCAAAGTAATGTTCCCCTTTCAGACCTTACAATCTATGGGGCTGAGGATGTAAAGGTCATCTGTTTCTGTGGCCCATGGTTAATGAGGTTATCAGCACAACAACCACCCGCCTTTACCTTCCCCATCACATCATGTACCTTTAGCTTGGTAGACATAGTCATGTGATCATGGCACTGCACACATATTGTTGGTAAAAATCTGGTTTCTATGCACAGTCAACACACACTTTTAGGCACTTACCATGGATAAGTCGAGCAAAGAAAGATATAGTCAGGAAATTACAGAAATAAATAATATTGATCCTTACACTTTGAAAGCAAGCCATCATAATAAAGAAAATGATTTGCTGCCCTCCTTGTGTTATCCATATCTCTTCACTTATAATCTTGTTCTACTGAAAGTGCCTACACAATCACAAAGGATGAATTCAAGGTATTCCGAATCAATTTTATTGTTAGACCTAGATTAGATCTAGATCTACTAATCTAGACTAGATTCTAGATCTATATTCTAGCTATTTAAGTTAGCATATCTAGACATATATACAACATTCATATAGAGTGTGATAGAGATCTACTCTTTACTCAAGCCTTCAAGGTCTAGTATTCTAGATCTAGATCTATGGCTATATAGATCTATTATATATTATATACAAAATCTGGATGATGTCTCAGATTAGAGTGTGACTAGATCTAGAGTCTAGCCTACATAATACTTAGTAGGTCATTCTAGATCTCATCTAGACTCTATAGAATAGATCTAGATAACATCTAAAATCTACATATCTCTGTTGCTGCATATTTTAAGCATATGAGACTTAATCTTTATCCAATAGATTTAGCTAGATCTAGTCTTCACTTCTAGGTCACTTGATAAGATAAATAAATTTAGCTTTTATATAGCGCTACTTTCATGCTTATAGCATGCTCAGAGCGCTATGGCCCAATCAATCTCATTGGTGGACCGGAGAGGAGGGGTATCTGGAAGGTTTTCATATATATATATATATATTAGTATTATAATTTATTAGATTAGAGATAACTTATAAATATATATATGGACTATGGTTACAGATAATAGTTACTTATTATTAGATACTAGTATTATCTAGATCAGATCTAACTTCTAAACCAAAGAAAACTTTACTATCCAGTTTAGATCTAAGTCTAGGCCTGAAGACTTTTTAAAGTTTATTCTAGGACTAGGTTCATCAGGTCTAGTAACTTGATAAATCTAATGGTCCTAGTTCTGTGTTTCTTTTACAACTTTCAAATGCTCCTTAAAATTTGAAGCTAATTACACCTTAGCCCAAACCTTTTGGTTGTTGCGGCTGAAGCACTTGACTAGTCTCGATTGAATTTTGGTGTAGACTTGGGTTTTTAATTTCTATATTTTTAGGACGCTTCGAAGTCCAACCATGATATGAACAGGTTTTTTTTTTTTTTAATTTTCTTTTCATTATACAAGAGATCTACATTTATTACTAAAATGTTATCGCTATTTTTATTTTTGAAAATGTCTACAGGCTTACAAGAGTTTAGCAGCTTACAACCAGTTCCTAGATGGTTGGGTTCAAGATATTATGGCTTTTAAACCACTAGCAAAGGTAAGTAATAAATATTGTTATATTATGCTAAATATCTTGATATTCATTGTATTTGCATGTATATGAGACCAATGTCTTGATATGAACAGGTATTTTTAATTATTTTTTTTTTCTTTTCATTAGGTTCTTCACTCTCAGTGGTTAGCAGAAAAGGTACTGCAGCCCTGGATAAGTCGAGATGGTATTATTCTATCAGCCCACTGTTCTTGTACAGTTGGACTTGGAGAGTCCTGCACTCATGTGGCAGCCACTTTATTTATGCTGGAAGCTAACACCAGACTAAAAGAGAGTAATTTAAGACAGTTAGTTACAGGTTGTCATCTTACTGGATAAATCCATCAGAGCTTAAAAAAGTTTTGCCAACTAAGGTTTCTGAGATTGATATCACCTCATTAAAAAACAAAAAGTTAAATTTGATTCTCTTGTGAACAACATCACTTCTAAAAATAAAAATTTAAAGGCTATTAAATCCAAAGAAACTATAAAGCTTAGTATAAATATTTTTAATTCATTTATTGAAAGTAATGAGAAAACACCTTGAGTTGTTATTCCAATCAGATATTTTACTATGTTGTGCTTATAGCCACACGAGCCACACGACCCCGCCCATTTAATGTAGAGAAGCTTAAAGACGGCAATACTGCAGCACAGTTCCAATTGAAACTAACGAACCGCTTTGAGGCTCTTGCAGATATATTGACCCTTGAAGAAGAGTGGGCCAACTTCAAATATACCACTATTGGGTGCGCAGAAGAAGTTATCGGAAGGAGGCGAGGTTCATACAAGGAACGGTGGATACAAGACAGAACATGGAAATTGATAGATGAGAGGAAAGAGGCCAAACGTAGACGAGATCAGAAAAATGAAACACAGGATCGCAGCCTAGCGGAAGAAGCCTATAGGGAAGCAGATCTGAAAGTAAAGAGAAGCTGTCGGCAAGATAAACGGGACTGGATTGAGCAGAAGGGACAAGAGGCACAAGCAGCTGCAAGCAGAAATGACACAAAAACCCTCCATCGTATTGTCCGAGATCTCACTGGAGCAAAGAGTGGACATGGGGCACCAATAAAAGACAAGCAAGGCAAAACTTTGTTAACGAAAGAAGAACAGGATGCAAGATGGGTAGAGCACTTTAAAGAGACCCTTAACCAACTGTCGCCAGACCTAACTTACATATTCAAGGACCCCTCTCCAGACAATGATCTCAAGGTCAAGACAGACCCAATAACTGCTGAGGAGGTTACCATGGCCATTGCAGTGCTAAAGAATAACAAAGCACCAGGACTAGACATGATATCAGCAGAAATGCTAAAATATGGGGGACAGTGCATTGTTAACAGAATGACTGATCTTTTAAATCTCTGTTGGCGAACTTCAAAAGTCCCAGAGGACTGGCAAAAGGGAGTGATTGTAAAGCTTCCAAAAAAGGGCAACTTGGCAGACTGTAACAACTGGAGGGGCATTACTCTCCTCTCTGTCCCAGGCAAAGTTTTCAGCACTGTTTTGTTGAGACGGCTTCAACAGTCTGTAGATGAAAGGCTCAGAGAAGAACAAGCAGGTTTCCGAAGAGGCAGATCATGTACAGAGCAGATTTTCGTTTTACGAAATATCATAGAACAAAGTCTTGAGTACCAACAACGGCTAACGATCAGTTTCGTGGACTTCAAAAAAGCGTTTGATAGTGTCCACCGAGAATCACTATGGAAAATAGTTAGAGAATACGGTATACCAGAAAAATTCGTCCAGATCCTACGACACCTTTACAGTCAGTCTAGTTGCTGCATTAAAACAGAAGAGGGAACAACAGAGTTTTTTACAATCGAGACAGGTGTTAGACAGGGGTGCATCTTATCTCCCTTCCTTTTCCTCCTAGCCATCGACTACATAATGAGGAGAGCAATGAACCAGACTGCCTTTGGTATTCCATGGCATGAACAACTCCAATTGACGGACTTGGACTTTGCTGATGATGTTGCACTACTCGGGGCTACAAATAAATGCATTCAAGAAATGACGGAGAGCCTAGACAGAGAGGCACCCAAAATTGGCCTCCGCATAAACTTGGATAAGACTAAAATTATGCGAGTGGGATATAAGGCAAAGGGTGTCCCCGTCAGACTTGGCGAGTCAAAGCTTGAAGAGCTGGACAAGTTCACGTACCTTGGCAGCATCATAACAAATGATGGAGATGCTTACCATGATGTAGCGTGCCGAATAGGAAAGGCAGGGAGCATTTTCCAAAGGCTGCAGCCTATTTGGACTAGCCAAGCCATTGGACTCGAGACAAAAATACACCTTCTCAACACAATCGTCATTCCAACTGCTACATATGCATGTGAGACATGGAAGTCATCTGTCAAAATTGAGAAAAGACTAAATGTGGCTCAACAGAGATGGCTGAGACGGATTTTGGGAGTCAGTTACACAGACCGGATCTCAAACAAGGAAATCCTTTGCCGAACTGGGAGTCGAACACTTAGTGAGGTTGTGACTGAGCGTCGCATGAGGTTTGCGGGACATGTTCTACGTCAAAATGAATTACGCACACCAAGAGTTGCGATAACATGGAAGCCAAAACGAGGAAAGCGCAAACAGGGACGTCCTCGTATTACCTGGCGACACACCTTCATGGAGGACCTCAGAACAGTGGACACCAGATGGGAAGAGGCTTCAGACATTGCCAGTGACAGATCATTATGGAGACAGCTTGCCGCCCAATGCGCCGAACGGCGCGGGAGGACCTAAGTACTAAGTAAGTGCTTATAGGATGGCTGCCTGGTCGTGCAGTTTGCGCGCTGGACTGTCGTTCGGATTTATCGACGGTCGAGGGTTAAACCCTACCTGCTCCAATCTCCCGTCGTCCTGCGGGAGGTTTGGACAAGGAAGTAAACTATCTTCAACTCTGAAGGAACATCCGAAACATGTAAAACATTTTACAAATATTTTTTTACAGGAAGAATAGGTTTGTGCCTGTGCTTTAATGCTGCTAGGTCTTTCAATGAAAATTTCAAAACAGTCATTTATTACTGTCACCTTCCTGCCATAAGTACTAATAATTTCTTTGGGCCTGAGAATCTCCTTATTGGGCCAGAAAATCAAATCGGACATATTGACATACATAACATCCAAAACAGTATATGAATATCTTAGATGCAGTTGTGGGATGAATTTTGAACATATCAGCTAATACATAGGCAGATTTACCTAGAATATTTGAAATAATGTGTTTTAAAAAAAATATTTTTTGTACATTCATAATTATAGTAGTTAAATTAAATTATATATATATATATGTGTAAATGTGAGACAGTGTATTTTTTTTGTACCTGTATTATATCCAAGCTATCCAATGAGAAATATTTATATAATATGTCTATAGATATATTTATTCAAATCATATAATGCATTCATTTATTTGTGGAAAAAAAGAAATGAATTGAAGTATTGTTTGTATATTAATTATTATTATCTTATCTATTAGTATGAAAATTGTAGATTTATTCATTCAAGAGACCCTTAGTGGAACCTGGTACTCGTTGAAGACTGGTATTTTGAATTTTAGGATACCTGTAAGTCCAACCAGATTTTAATGGTATTTGACATTAGTTGGGGAAAAGTAAGGTGGTTGGTCATTGTGCTGGACAAGACATCTTCGTTAACCTAGTCCACAGAAACTGGTGACCTTTACATCATCTGCCTTATAGATCGTAAGGTATTTAAAGTTAACTTGTTTATTAAAAAAACATTTTATTTCTAGATCAATACCTGTTCTATGTAACTGTTTGAATAACAATGGATGCCAAGAACTAGTTGTTTTTTTTAATAAAGTATCTTAGTTATTAATTCAAATAAAGATGTCTGCCTTGTCATGCATTTTGCGCAATGGACTATTCAGACTTACAGATGGTTCTTGGTTTAAACCCTGCCCATTCCCATCCCCTGTGGAAATCATTTCTAAAAAGTTAAATCTAAATCTAATCTAGATTGAAAGATTCTAGTCAATCTAGCTAGAGCTTGAGAGTCGAGTACTATGTCACATGCTATGTATGTGGATCTAGTATGTATGTTTAGAGTATACTATTATGTAGAATCTATTTGTATCGACTCAAGCTCTATACTAGATCTAGACCAATTACAGACTATTTATAATACTATCATGATCTAGATGCATGTTTATAATCTAGACTTGTATTAATTATTAGATCTAGATTCTAGATACAGTTTTAAGTCTTAGATCTAGACCATGAAAAAACCTTCTAGATACGAATCTTGATTAGATTTCTAACTTACAACTTGTATTTGACCTACATGTTACTTTATTGTTGTTTTTTTAAATTACTATTTAGATCAGTAGATCTACTAAATGTAGCCTGAGAAGATTTACCTATAAATCCTATATGTTAAGATATATAATCTAAATCTGTAGCATTTACTTTTGACTTTAGCCATAGGAGTAAGTGATACACTATTGTTGGAGCATAGTGATATGAAATCTAGTCTTTATACTAGAATATAGTATAACTAGCATTCCAGGTTAAAATAGGTGGACATAGGTTTCACCAGTCACTCTACATACCAATTTACAAAGCTCAACAACAACAGCAAAAAAACTGTTATTCAATGGATACCAGCTCACATACAACTAGCAGGAAATGAGAAGGCTGACACACTCGCCAAGAGTGGGAGAACAAACTCACAAGTAAACTCTGCACTCTATCAAGAAGAAATGAAGAAATTAATTGTAGATAAAATAAATGAGAAATGGACGAGCTCCCATCCAAATCACAAGAAAGATGACGCTTACTATAAGCTATCCCGACAAGACCAACGTCTAATCTTTCGACTCAGGACCGGACACAACAGAATGCGACAACACATGTTCCGGAAGCTCAAAATAGGAACCAGTGAAATCTGCCCATGTGGAGTATCACCAGAAAATGCCGACCACGTCCTCCAAAACTGCTCTCTCTACCAAGAGGCCCGTATAAGACATTGGCCCCAAGTCACCTCAATAGAAAGAAAACTATATGGAGAGCTCTCTGATTTGGAAACCACTGCGCAGTTCATCTCATGTATTGGTCTAGTCATATGAACACTCCAACATAACAATGAGAACGATGAAGAAGAAGAAGACCAGTCACATGAGGAAGCACTAAACCTCAGTGTAAAGCCCTCAGCCATGATGGAAAAACTATTTATTGTATCATCTAGTTAATATAGATTTATCTACTTTATCTTATTATAATTAAATCCACTAAATTGTACTGTAAAATGTTTTACATTTTGGAAGTTCCTTTGTAGTCCAAACCTCCCCAGGACAACAGCCAAGTCTTTTCGAAGTAATCTCTTTTTGAAGTAATCTCTTCATCCCTAGAGCCTAGCCAAGTTCTAGGCCTAGGTCGTCTAGGAATGCTAAAAAATCTCATTCCTTTCTTGTTTATTGACGTATATGAGTTTTTTTAGCACCCTTTTATGCAGCAGTAGCTAGGCATTTTGTTTAAATTAATGCACTAAAAAGGTCAAAGTAGAGATTGTGTTTTGGAAACTTAAACCCGATTGTATTAGATCTAGATTTACTATAGTCAGTATAGCCAGAGTAAGGCTACTAATGTAAACTTACAAACAAAATGGCGGATCAGCTTAGTACGCAGAAACTGTCGCATCATATGTCTTCCAACCCAAAGGGTGGAATGACCTAAAGATCTGAAATCCAAAATCCTAGCCTTTACTGGGATTCGAACCGGAGACCCTTTAAAACATTATCATTAATCATGGCTAGATTTGAAAGAAAATTTTTTTTTTTAAATTATTTACCTCCATATTCAAGAATTATTTATAATCTGGATTAATAGGGCTGGCTCAGTCCTTTTGCTATTAGTATTAGTAAGGGTCTTACCAGCATTCTGAGCATTGCACAGTCTGTCTCCATACTCATTATCATACTGTCTGATCTTAGACAGTTTTCTCACATACTATCACTGAGTATCAGTATATTTATAATAAAAATAATTTATATTGAGTATAATGTCTGTAGTCTGTAGTCTTGTGTAATCTGATTGAAGTTTGAAGGCATCACTGTAAGTTAGACGTAGGTCTAGTCTAGAATTCAATTAATTCAATTAAAAAACGTATTCTTAGAATATTATAGGTAGTCCACAACATCAGTGGCCACAACCGTGGCCCAGTAATTTGGGTAAAACTTCCCATCGAAGGCCCCTAGTTATTAGACTATCATAGTGGATCTTAGTTTACTAACTAGACCTAGACTAATCAGTGATCTTTTTGAAAAGAGACGATTAAAGAATTATTTGGAAAGGGATCAATCATGTAAAGAAAATCGTTGAGAGGTGTAATTGTTTATAATTTAAATTTTCGCCTCAACGACAGCTGATTTTATTTATTTATTTTTATTTGTACGTATTAAATACTAAAATAAGATATATACATTAAATTATATGCGCGGTCTAGGTATAATTAGGATTAAGGTCTCATTAAATAACAATTTTATTAGAAGAAGAAAAGAAAAACTTTATGCTACTTATAAAAAGGACTTGAATAAAACGAAAAATTTAGTTATGGCGTTATGTCGACTAGATCTAAATCATATATCATATAGTTTGTCCATCGTTGTTCCATGATGACCACTTTTGTCATCCAGGGGGCTGGGGGCGTTGCACTGCGGTTTTGTGCTTCCTCATGTGGCTGTTGAAACCTATGTGAGCCTGGAATATTCAGCTGCACACTGGGCAGGTTATTCCAGATGGACTTAATTTTTTTTTTAGTGGAGTAAAGTAGTGCCATTAGAGAATGAAATGGGTTGCCTGAATAAGCAAGAAAACCAACGAATTAGCAGAGTTTAAGTCACTTATTAACACGTATGACTAGAATGGCACATTAAACACGTTGGACGTAGATCTTCTTCTTCGTTCTCATTGTTATGTTGGAGTGTTCAGATGAGTAGACCAATACATGAGATGAACTGCGCAGTGGTTTCCAAATCAGGGAGCTCTCCATATAGTTTCCTTTCTATTGGGGTGATTTGGGGCCAATGACTTATACTGGCCTCTTGGTAAAGAGAGCAGTTTTGGAGGACGAGGTCGGCATTTTCTGGTGATACTCCACATGGGCAGATTTCACTGGTTCCAATTTTGAGCTTCCGGACGTAGATCTAATTATCTTCTCTTTTGAAGTAACCTCTCTTTTATAGAATAATATAAGACAAACGCTAATTTATTTATTTTGTCATTTTTGTCATCATTCGTTTTATAAAAAATAAACGGGAGTTAAAATTATTTATAGTTTTTTGAAAGTCAATTGCAACAATAACAATAGCTATGCACATTTCATAAGATCTCATAGATCTAATTTTACGTATTTAAATGAAATATCAATATATTGACACCTTTTCAGACCTTGCGATTTATGGGATATAAATGATCTAAAAGTAATCTGCTTCTATGGCTGATAGCTAATTAACGAGGATGTCATGTGGCCAGCACAACAACCAACTTTACCCATCTACTTCGGGTTTTACTTATCTTATATAATGCAGACCTTACTTCAAAAAAAAAGAGATGATTAAGTCCTACGTCCTACGCGTCATGCATTTAGTCATGATTGTTAACCAATGACTTAAATTCTACCAAGTCACTGGTTTTCCTGGCTGGTTCAGGCAACCCATTCCATGCTCTAAAAGAACTAGGGAAGAATGATAATTTGAAACCTAAGAATAGATGTAATTAAGTCTTTTTTTTTATAAAGGGATGAATCATATATATTGTTGTAACTCTCTAAGGCAGGCACTCAACGTAAGACAGGTTGACAAGAGTAAATGATGTATTTATTTAGTTTAACTAGCACAAGCATCAACAAATAGTAATAGTTACTAGTTAGACTTGGACTTCTGCTATAAAGTCACAGGGAGTAATATGTCTAAGTTCTAAGAGTCCTACTTCATACCAGAACACAGAACAGACCACCGACACACTTCCCAGTGTCGCTCCAGGTCTCCGACACAGTTTCCTAGTATCACACAGGACAGCACTCAGCACCAGACTGTTCAGACTCCCATGACTTTTAGCCGGCTCACAACAGTCCTTCTTCCTGTCTCTATATGTCTTTCACTAGTCGTGTTCAGTAGTGCTCAGATGCGCACCATTAGTGTAGCGCGGGAGCGGGGTTACAACAATATTAAAAAAAAAAACGAGATTCAATCGCTTATTTTTGCCCGTGAAGCGTGCTACGAAACATCCCAAGTATATGCACATTACTGCTTATTGTCGAATGGCTACAATGGGCAGCGCATATGAACGCAACACAAACTCATTCTCAAGGATGACAAAAATACAAGAGAAATTAAGGGGGATACTAGAGGTTGATCACAGAAAGCCCTAGGGAAGATGATCCAGTTAGTAACTAGAGCCAGCTAAAAACGTTACCACGTGACGTGTCAGCCTAACCCAATAGAGACTGGTGTGAGGAGAACAAGGAAGAAATTCAAGAACTGCTAAAGAAAAAGCACAACTGCTATTGTTCTGTTCTTGCAAACAATAATGACAATGCAGCCAGATCTCTCTATAAAGCTTCTTGTAACACTCCGCAGTCAAAGGTCCGGGCATAGAAGTAAATGGTGGCTTAAAGTTGAACTATCCGGGTTTATGCTAACACTGGTGACACACGCTCTTTCCACGAGTCGCTTCTATGTGCCTATAGCTCTCATCTTATCAGACTGTAACCATACTACGTCGCCGCTAAAATCTTCCGATGATTCCACTCTTTTAACTAGCAAGACGGATACACAAAATTGCTGGACAGAACACTATGGCTTGCTATTTGGTGACAAATGGTTTGTATCAGAGGGATCCGTGGTAAATATTCCAAAAAAAAAGCTATAGGAGAGGAGCTCGATGATTCACCATTTGAGAAACTTGAAACTGCAATTCTCATATACAAAAGGAGTGACAAGTCTAACTGCTCCAACTATAGAGGCATCACACTTCAATCAGTAGCATGAAAGCTCTTTGCATGAGTTTTGCATGAGTTTTGCTTGACCGACTAACCCATTTTTTTACGATTAAACTTTCCTCGTCTGCATCTGTGGAGTTACGTTATATATATTTACATGTAAGTGTGTCATAGACTTAGTACACAGTAATGCTACGCGATGGCTGAAGTGGCCAGAGCAAAGGTTTGATAATTACGAGGCAAGAAGAGATCTCAGCACGTCACTACACACTAGAGTTATGCCCAGCAACCCTCACCCTGACAAGAACCAATGTGACTTTAGAGCCGGTATTTTTTGGATATTTGTTTTGCGACAGTTACAAGAAAATGCAGAGAGCGGAACTTAAATATATATGCTGCCTTTGTGGATCTCACCAAGGCTTTCGACACGGTTAGTTGCGATGGCTTATAATCTTCTGCTGTAATAGCAAATGGTGATTTTCACGATAAACTAAACAATAACCAGAGGCGTAGCTAGGGTGGGGCCACATGTCGGTGGCCCCTAAATGAGTGGGTTTGTTTTTTTACACTAAATATTAAATATTACTCAAAATGCAGGGGCCACCAAAGAAGTAACTCCAGGGCCCCCAAAGAAAGGCAGATTCCTAGCTACGGCACTGACACTAACAATAAATTCACTGTTGCTAACAAAAGAATAAGAAAAGAAACTGAGGCAAAATTGAGCCTTGAGATTTGTAAAATGTTTGTTTGTTAAATGTTTGTTTTTAAATTGTTTGTTTCTAAAATGTTTGTTTCTAAAATGTTTGTTTCTAAAAAATGTTTCTTAAATGTTTGTTTGTAAAATGCTTGTTTGTAAAATGCTTGTTTGTAAAATGTCTGTAAAATGTTTGTTTGTAAAATGTTTGTTTGTATTTGTTTGTTTGTAAAATGTTTGTTTGTAAAATGACTGTAAAATAATTATTTGTAAAATGTTTGTTTCTAAATTGTATGTAAAAATGTTTGTTTGTAAAATGTTTGTTTGTAAAATGTTTGTTTGTAAATTGTTTTACTTGTTTTGGATGTTGAAGATGATTTACTTCCTTGTCCAAACATCCCGCAGGGCGACGGGGGATGGCAGCGGGCAGGGTTTGAACCGAGGAACATCGAGACGACCGAACGCTCATACCGCACCACCAGGCAACCCTCCTTGTAACCATTTATAACAAACGAATATTCACACTTGATTCGAGGTACCCTACTAAAAATATTATTAAATTCAGACAATTCAGGAGAACATCTATGACACAAGGTGAGAATACAGAGAAACACAAAACCCAGAAACAAAGACATAGACACATTTCTTATTTCATATGCTAGGACAAATTCGTACAAGTGCTCCATCTTTTCGGTGCTTTTAGTGCATGTATTGGGTTGTCTAAATCAGCTAGGAAAACCAACAACTTAAAGGAATTTTTAGTCTTTGATTAACATACTTGGCTATTCAGACGTAATTATATTTCTTAATGAAGTAACGTCAGTAATTTATAAGATAAGTAAAAAGAATTGAGTTATAATTTTAACAATAGCTCAATGCGTGACAGTTGATCTTCGTATCAAATCTCCTTTAATAAACTAATCAGTTGCCATTTTTACAAAGCGTATATCAACTTACATTGTCTGTCCATCTGTATGTCTGGTAAAAAGTTTGTGCCCCTTGTTTCTCCAGCATCCATTCTCGGAACAAGTTGAAACTTTGCACGATTATTCTTTGGCAAAGACAAGACACGAATCAGCTAAAAAAAACATAATCCAATTAGTCTATTAATTACTTGTAAATAATTATTTTGTTTGAAACTAACAAGAGAAATTAATTCCATCAGTAGTCACAGATACGGCTAAATATGCAGAATTTCGTCCCCTTAGATTATTGAACATGTTATTTCTACCTCGCCCTTTCTCGAATTAATTGAAACCATTATTTATTGTACCTTATAAAAAATAAATCAAAAAACAAAATTAAACAATTAGTCATTTGAATATAGGTAATTAATTATTTTGTTTGATATCGCATAAGAAAAATAATTTTTACATTAACGAGAGATATGCTTGCAAGTGTGGAATTCTTTCCCTTAGATAAGGTTTGTATTTCATAATTGGATTTAAAAAAAAAAAGACTTTCTCCCTTATCTTATCTTATATAATACAGACGTTAAAAAAAAGAAGATGATTACGTCCGACGCGTCATGCATTTAGTCATGCATATTAACCAATGACTTTAAATTCTGCCAAGTCACTGGTTTTCCTGGCTAGCTCAGGCAACCCATTCCATGCTCTATTAGCACTACGGAAGAAGGAGTATTTGTACAAATTTGTCCTAGCATATGGGACGAGGAATGTGCCTTTATCTTTGTGTCTTTCAGAGTATTTTATTAAATTTTGTTTTTGTATTTGAAGATTATGGTTCAGTGTATGATTGCTACTTTACTTTTGAGCCTTCTGTCCTCTCTAATAGACTTATTTAGTGCTATCAAGGGACGAACTTCGAAAATTCAACTCTACAGTGCTACAGTGTGTAAAAAACAAATCATATAGGCCTAAGCTTTCAATAAAACAACCGTATCAATGCTGCCTTAGTTTTTATACACCGGAGACACCAAAGATAGCCGCATATAGTTTTATCGCCTTTTTATGGAAATGTCCAATGAACGACGTAAACAAAGAGAAGAAGACTTTAACAAAACAAAAGCACTGAGCGTGTGTGAGTGATTCTCTTATCTTATTATTGTGTTTCGTGTTTAAACAATACGTTTCCCCTTTCAGATCTTGCGATCTATGGGGCGGATGATGTTAATGTCATCTGTCTCTAACATGAGCATGGTGTCATGTGGCCAGCACAAGATCTATGGGGCGGATGATGTTAATGTCATCTGTCTCTAACATGAGCATGGTGTCATGTGGCCAGCACAAGATCTATGGGGCGGATGATGTTAATGTCATCTGTCTCTAACATGAGCATGGTGTCATGTGGCCAGCACAAGATCTATGGGGAGGATGTGATCTGTCTGTAACTTGAGCATGGTGTCATGTGGCCAGCACAAGATCTATGGGGCGGATGTCATCTGTCTCTAACTTGAGCAGGGTGTCATGTGGCCAGCACAAGATCTATGGGGCGGATGTCATCTGTCTCTAACTTGAGCAGGGTGTCATGTGGCCAGCACAAGATCTATGGGGCGGATGGCACCTGTCTCTAACTTGAGCAGGGTGTCATGTGGCCAGCACAAGATCTATGGGGCGGATGTCATCTGTCTCTAACTTGAGCAGGGTGTCATGTGGCCAGCACAAGATCTATGGGGCGGATGTCATCTGTCTCTAACTTGAGCAGGGTGTCATGTGGCCAGCACAAGATCTATGGGGCGGATGTCATCTGTCTCTAACTTGAGCAGGGTGTCATGTGGCCAGCACAAGATCTATGGGGCGGATGGCACCTGTCTCTAACTTGAGCAGGGTGTCATGTGGCCAGCACAAGATCTATGGGGCGGATGTCATCTGTCTCTAACTTGAGCAGGGTGTCATGTGGCCAGCACAAGATCTATGGGGCGGATGTCATCTGTCTCTAACTTGAGCAGGGTGTCATGTGGCCAGCACAAGATCTATGGGGCGGATGTCATCTGTCTCTAACTTGAGCAGGGTGTCATGTGGCCAGCACAAGATCAATGGGGCGGATGTCATCTGTCTCTAACTTGAGCAGGGTGTCATGTGGCCAGCACAAGATCTATGGGGCGGAAGATGTTAATGTCACATCTGTCTCTAACATGTGCATGGTGTCATGTGGCCAGCACAAGATCTATGGGGCGGATGATGTTAATGTCACATCTGTCTCTAACATGTGCATGGTGTCATGTGGCCAGCACAAGATCTATGGGGCGGATGATGTTAATGTCATCTGTCTCTAACATGAGCAGGGTGTCATGTGGCCTGCACAAGATCTATGGGGCGGATGATGTCATCTGTCTCTAACATGAGCATGGTGTCATGTGGCCAGCACAAGATCTATGGGGCGGATGATGTTAATGTCATCTGTCTTTAACATGAGCATGGTGTCATGTGGCCAGCACAAGATCTATGGGGCGGATGATGTTAATGTCATCTGTCTCTAACATGAGCATGGTGTCATGTGGCCAGCACAAGATCTATGGGGCGGATGATGTTAATGTCATCTGTCTCTAACATGAGCATGGTGTCATGTGGCCAGCACAAGATCTATGGTGCAGATGATGTTAATGTCTTCTGTCTCTAACATGAGCATGGTGTCATGTGGCCAGCACAAGATCTATGGGGCGGATGATGTTAATGTCTTCTGTCTCTAACATGAGCATGGTGTCATGTGGCCAGCACAAGATCTATGGGGCAGATGATGTTAATGTCATCTGTCTCTAACATGAGCATGGTGTCACGTGGCCAGCACAAGATCTATGGGGCGGATGATGTTAATGTCATCTGTCTCTAACATGAGCATAGTGTCATGTGGCTAGCACAAGATCTATGGGGCGGATGTCATCTGTCTGTAACATGAGCATGGTGTCATGTGGCCAGCACAAGATCTATGGGGCGGATGATGTTAATGTCATCTGTCTCTAACATGAGCAGGGTGTCATGTGGCCAGCACAATGATAAACCGTTTTTACTTTCTCCAACTACAGTCAGGTACCCATTATAGTTGAATGGACAAACATCCTGAAACTGAAAATCTCTGTCTTCGCAGAGATTGGAACTCAGAACCACACGTTCGGAAGCCAGGCGCTTAATCACTCAGCCACAGCGCCCCTTCAAACAATTTTGCTATTAATGATTGTTTCTTAATATATGAATAAATGTGTCCTCAAAAAAAATTGTTTTGAAATAAATATATTCCTAGCCATCAGTATAAATTATCAGATAATATCTGCTTGAAATACTTGTATTAGGATCTGTCGTCATTGAGAAGTACAAAGAAGTAGAACTCATAGAGCCTGTTTTTTTAGAGTGTGTAATTCTTTCGTGCGTGAATGTTGTTTGTACTTGCATCTATATTATAGTTATCATTACAGTAGTTACGCTGAGGTGTTCAATTGTAGTCAAACTAAATTTCCATTTGATTGGATTAATAAACATTATCCCTAAGTCTAATGGACCGTCGTCGACGCCTTTCTCCATTCCTCTCTGTCTTTTGCCTTAGAACTTCTTTCAATGGCAGGTCCGTCCATTCTCTTATGTTGTATCGTATCTTATCTTATCTTATCTTAAATAAAGTTTACATTTCAAAACATAATTTAGAAAATCTTCTTACATTTTTCTCTATGCCCTTGACTGGCAAGTTTCAAGCACTCTGAGATCTGTCCACCTAGTATAGTCTCAGGATGACACCTACAGACCACTTCTCTGTTGCCTCCTGCGAAATGGACGATGACACCCACCCCTACAGCTACAGCAGCAGACAGCATCAGAAAGACGAACCCATCCAAGGCATTCTTATCTTCTTATCTTATATAATACAGACGTTACTTCAAAAAAGAAGATGATTACGTCCTACGCGTTATGCATTTAGTCATGCATATTAACATGACATCCACTCCTGCTGTCACGCATGGCCGTTAAGTTGATATGACTGTTGGATAAATCCTTTAGTTCAAAGTTTTGTGACAGCATAGCGTCTGGTCCACCAATAAAAAGTTAGTAAATCAATTTGCTGTGGAAAAAAAAAAGAAACTCTACATTATTCCAAGGTATAGGTTTGACATCTGTCTACTAATTCATGCACAAATAAACTAAATCTAGATCTACATATCGAGGCATGGCGACCGGATGTTAAAGCGCTTGGCTACCTAAAAGTGGGTAAGATTATATCTTGGCAAAAGCAAACATAAACAAATCTATCTATCTATCTATCTATCTATCTATCTATCTATCTATCTATCTATCTATCTATCTATCTATCTATCTATCTATCTATCTATCTATCTATCTATCTATCTATCTATCTATCTATCTATCTATCTATCTTTCTGTCTGTCTGTCTATTCCCGAAAATACACATCTACTAAAGTCATCTAGTTGTATATATTTATTTTGGCCTTGTTTTATTTTTGGTCGGTACAAATATCCTAGACGTTACTGCTTACAAAGAGGAAATAAAAAGGCGCCATTCTTGGAAAAACAAACTCAAAAATGGTTGCATTTGAATTGTGTTTTACGGGACACACATTTGAGACCAAACGAAAATCCACTGCCGAGGACAGATGTAGACGGCGAAAAGAAAATCTAAATCGAACACCGGTGTACAACGGTTAAGCTTACGCTAGATGTGGCAAAATATGTAGGTCACAGCTGGGGCTGCTTATCCACGGGAAATACTGCATTCCCCACTAATCTTCGGACTCGAAGAGAAGCCTTATAATTATATCTGAGTAAAAGCGCTATTATTAAAATGTAAAAAAAATATTTAAAAATTAAAATATCAATTTAAGCTACGTCGTTTCATCTTCTAAATAGAACTTTTCTATCTAAGCGACAAGATTGATTCACAACATTGGCGTATCTAGGGTTTGGGAGCCCTGGCAGCGCCTTCATTTTGACATTTGTTATCATGATATGAGATAATGGGAAGCGTGGTCGAGAGGCCAAGTACGCTTGATCTTGGCTTGGCTTGGCTACCTAGAAGGGAGCTCGAGATTCGACACCCGACTCGGGCAGAGTTGCGTTTACTGAGCGCTTAAAGGCAGCACGGAAAACGTACTCCTAGATACCCCCTCCCCTCACTGGTCCACAAATGAGATTGGACCAAAAGCGTTAGGGTTTCATGCTATAAGCATGAAAGTAGCGCTATATAAAAGCTATAATAATAATATTTAATCTAAAAACAAATTTCGGGCTCTCATTTGGAGGATCCCTCCAGTGGTGGGCCCTGGGGTGTTTAAAATGTGGACCTCCCCTTCCCCCACCCTAGCTACGCCACTGATTCACTAGGTTCTTTTGAATAAAGCAATTTAATGCCTCTTCACCAACGCGATTCTATGGTCTACCTCCTTTTTACGGCAGAACGGACCAATTTCTTCCGACTAACAAACTATCGTACTACTGATGTGTTTTTTTTTTGAGTGAACAAAAAAGGCCGGTAGAGGTCTCGCTAAACAGGAGGATGGTCTCTACCATTTATACATCCTTCTTTTATTTCATTTTCTTTAACATTTACCACACTAAAATTGACCCAGTCCTTTTTTAGATCCCTCCAGAAGATGCACAGTATGCGTCGCAGGCAGCGTAGGTGGAAGCTATTTAATCTGTGTTCTTGACGCATGTAAGTTGCCCAGCTCTCACTGCCATAAAGAAGTGTGCTCAGAACGCAGGTATTGTAGACAAGGATTTTTGTTGCCGTGGTCAATTGGGTATTTTCCCACACACGCTTGGAGAGTTTTGCCATTGCTGCAGAAGCCTTCCTTATTCTTTTTGTCAGCTCAGTGTCTATATCTAGGTTGCTTGCTATTGTTGTTCCCAAGTATGTTAATTCCTGCACCACCGCAAGTGTATGATTTCCAATGTGTATCACTGGTATTTCTGCAACACCTTGTGCCAGGATTTCAGTCTTGGAGAGGCTGATTGTGAGGCCAAACTCTTGACAAGCAGGTGCCAGTGCATTCACAAGCCTCTGCAATCCTTCTTGTGAATGAGATATGAGTGCAGTATCGTCGTCGAACAGCAGTTCTCTAATCAAGATAAGCCGTCTCTTATATATATATATATATATATATATATATATATATATATATATTAGTATTATGAGAATAGAGTAAGAAAGTATAAAGAGAATAGACAAAGAAAGTATAAGATAAGATAAGATAACTTTTATTGATCCAATCAAATGGAAATTCGGTTTGACTACAATTGACAACCTCAGCGTAACTACTATACAACAACAATATAGATGCACACTATAGATGCACAATATAGATGCACAATATAGATGCACACTATAGATGCACACTATAGATGCACACTATAGATGCACAATATAGATGCACAATATAGATGCACAATATAGATGCACACTATAGATGAACAATATAGATGCACAATATAGATGCACAATATAGATTCACAATATAGATGCACATACGAACGACATTCACACACGAAAAACACATACACATAACCAACGCTTTATAAATAGACTTCTATGAAGGCCTACTTCTCGATGACGACAGAATGTTAATTTTCAATGTTGGTAATCCAGGGTCTATTACTACTGAATGTTTTAATTTTCTTCTTTGGTACAATCATGCTTTCACAGAACTGGATGTACGAATTAACAGTTGTGGTAAGTTCATCTGACTGGGCAGTTGTTTACAAACATGCCCAAATCTGTTTTGCTCCAGACAACTTTGTAGCTGTAAAACAGCGTCGTCAGACCGTGACTGGATGGACCGTACTTAGGGTTTTGTTGTTTTTAAAACCGGTTTGTACGTTGGTGTAAGATGGATTGTGTGGTCCGACTCTCCAAGGGGAAATAACGATCGAGATGTGTAGGCCACTTCTATGTTGCTATAACACATGTTCAAAGTTTTATCGTGCCGTGTGGGACAATTAACATATTGAGTATATGTAGGCACATGTTGATCCAACGAAAGATGATTGAAATCTCCCATAACTAGTCGGGAGGAACCATAGGAAGGGGTTCACCTCCTCCGGCCTGAGCCTCAAGGCGGCGACGATGGACGCCATCGAAGCTCTGACTGCTCCCTATCCGGACAATTTTAGTAGCAGAGTGCCTGGTGGGTGGACCAAGCCACCGTCCAGATCCTTGCGTTCAATCCAAAATGTCTTTGTAGACATAGTAGAAAAATAAAAAAAAAATGCAAAAAAAAACAACAAAAAAAAAAAAACAACAAACAAACTACTCCTTAAAAAAGGAAACGAAGACACCACACTCCTCGCGGAATCGAAAGTAATCTAAACGGAAGTTTAACCCTTAAAGTGCTGAGTGGAGTCTACTGTCTACAAGCAGAGCCTGCCTTACACAATGGACCTCATTCACCAATCGTAAACAAACAACATTTAGCCACGTGGTGCTCTATCTCTTCTATATAATTTACGATCTCATATTTAATTCATGATGGTTGTCACGTGACAGTTTTTTTCGTTGTTTTATCAATAAAATCACGTGACTAAATGTTGTTTGTTTATGATTGGTGAATGAGGTCCATTGGAGGTAAAACGAACAGGGAGGCCCAATGCGAAGTGAATAATGTGGCCTCAAATGAAATAGAAAAGAAAAAAATGAATACCTAAAATATGCAATGAATAATAAACTTTGCTGTTTCACCTGTATTCATATCAAAATCAACAAATAAGTTAAATTCACATAGCTCCTACCGCGCTATTGTCCTTCGTGGACGATCCATGAGACTAGAAATAACGTTTCCATTATGTCAACAGAGGGAAGACATAACGGTCTTCTAACAAATGTCATCTAACAAGTACATCTAAATAGTTGTGACTAAACCTTGACTCGTAGTAGAGACTTACAATTAGAGCTAGGTGAGAGGACGTAGTAGAGACTTACAATTAGAGCTAGGTGAGAGGACGTAGTAGAGACTTACAATTAGAGCTAGGGGAGAGGACGTAGTAGAGACTTACAATTAGAGCTAGGGGAGAGGACGTAGTAGAGACTTACAATTAGAGCTAGGGGAGAGGACGTAGTAGAGACTTACAATTAGAGCTAGAGGAGAGGACGTAGTAGAGACTTACAATTAGAGCTAGGGGAGAGGACGTAGTAGAGACTTACAATTAGAGCTAGGGGAGAGGACGTAGTAGAGACTTACAATTAGAGCTAGGGGAGAGGACGTAGTAGAGACTTACAATTAGAGCTAGGTGAGAGGACGTAGTAGAGACTTACAATTAGAGCTAGGTGAGAGGACGTAGTAGAGACTTACAATTAGAGCTAGGGGAGAGGACGTAGTAGAGACTTACAATTAGAGCTAGGGGAGAGGACGTAGTAGAGACTTACAATTAGAGCTAGGGGAGAGGACGTAGTAGAGACTTACAATTAGAGCTAGGGGAGAGGACGTAGAGCCTTAGAGTTCTGCTTGAGATTTAATTCACGTTTCGCGATTTTTTTTTTCTGAAAAAATTCTTTGAGTGTGACTAAGGATGGTCCAGCTACAAGATTGGGGGGGGGGATATAGGTCGAGTGTAACCTGATCAAGAAAAGAAAAATGGCTCCTCTATTACACTAAATTTGTTTAACAATGTGTGGTTGGGGGTGGGTAGTGATTCCACCTACCGCTTCCCCCTCTCTTTTCATTAATCCACTAGTATTTACATTCTTCTATGGAAACAGTTTTTCTCTTCTACCGTACCGGTGGCTATTTTTACCTTTTCTTCTTCCGTACCTTTCAACACGCGCCGACACGTACTATCGTAGTTTTCACGGCAGAACTAGGTGTGATGTAATCACCTTTCCCTGTTCGCCAGCGCCGGCTCCGTATTACATCAGTTACTGTTAGGATCACCGGCAGGCTCGTAAAGGGGAAGGGCAAGGTACGGTGAGTTATCTTGGTCAATACTGATCTCGTCGTTCACTTTCTTTGTTAGATCACCGACATACAGTTCAACTGAGGTCTAAGTCTAAAATGTGACGTAACATAAACGATGTCCCGATCAAATCTCTCTAGTTTGGATCTTATATCGTCGGCCAGCTTCAAAAGCAGTTATGTATGACAAATGCACTCTGCTTGTCACACTCATAAATAAAATAAATTATAGCTTTTGTATAGCGCTACTTTCATGCTTATAGCATGCTCAGCTATGGTCCAATCTCATTTGTGGACCAGTGGGAGGAGGGGGCAACTGGCTTTTAGGCGCTCAGTAAACACAACTCTGCTCGCGTCGGGTGTCGAACCTCGCACGCTTCTCACAGTGTCTCCCCCCTCGTTCCCCTATTTGGTCCAGAGAAGTAGTAACACTCATACTATTTCATCTTGCTGCTCTTTTATCCAATTGAAGAGATTTAATAAAATCATTGATTTTTTATCGGCCCAGTCTCTATTTGGAGCCATCACAAGGTTACTAACTCCGATGCCATTGTAACATTTCCCGAATCTTCCCCTCCATGCCACAATCCAATCATGACTTTCTCAACTTTGTTGTAGATATTGCTTATTTTTATATTGTTCACTGTTTTACATTCAATAGTTTTATTATTTCTCTTTATTCTATTACGGTTTGTGTGTGTGTGTCAGGCCTACCCGTGTATCTAATTAACCCTGTGCATCAAGCAGTCATTTAAAATTAGCCAATTTGTTTGCTAACTATTGGTAATTAATTATTTTGTTTGGAATCGAAAAAGTGAAAGAAATTGTACTTGAATGATGTGGTGGTGTAAATATTTGTTCTTATTATATATTATAATATACATATATATTATATAAAAACAACGAAGATTAAATTACGCTATGACTACAACATGTCAAGCTTAAAGTTGGAGGTTATATATTTGATGTTAATATTTTTTCTATTATTTTTTTTTCGCCTTTGTAGATCTATGCTATTACTTTTATTACATAATTTATATATAGTTTTTATAGTTATTGCTACAAAAGCTTGTTTGCAAAACAGCAACAGAAAAAAGTTGGCAAGTAATTCAAGGGAGATAGTCTAGTATTAAGCCTTAAAATCAAAATGGCGTATTTCCAATGACAATATATGCAAATATATGGTAATAAGAAATAAAACTTAAAAGTATATATTTTAAAAACTATTTATCTCCGAAGAAATCACATTACATATCTGTATTCATGGGTGCCCGCAAGGGGGTGCACTGGATTCTGAGTATCGAAATTTTAGCCATTTGTTCGCGCCATCAAATCAATTAACTTCTAAGTAGCAACTGAACAAGTAGTTTGAAGTAGTAGTAGTAGTAGTGCTTCCACTGGTTAATGTAGTAGTGATTAGCCTAGGCGTAAGGAAAGGATGGCCAATCATGTACGTGCGTGCCTCTGAATTCTGAGTAGCCACGTTTTAGCCAATTTAAAAAAAAAATTATAATGAAATGCATCTTCCAGAACTGTTTTTTTTTTGGTTTATTACGTAGATGTAGATTTAGTCAAAATCCGGGGGGGGGGGGGCGGGTTCAAGTGCATCACAATGTACCCCTCAGGGTGCCCATGTATTATAGATTCAAGAGTTTAATAAATTAATGTTTAGGAAAACATTTCGCATCGGATCGTCTTCTAAGTCTAAATCATGCGCCTGTCTCACAGGTGGCTGTAGCAATGCTGAAGGCTTTCAGAGAAGCTTTGAGGGTGTCCCTAAAGCATTTGCTTTGTCCACCTTGTGAGCGCTTTCCTTCCCTTAGTTGGCCATACAGGATTCGTTTAGGGATGCGGCGGTCTTCCACTCTGCAGATGGGTGCTGCCCATCGAAGCCTGAACTGCATCAAGATTGTGTGGGTGCTTTGCAGGCCGCTTTTCGAAGGACTTCAGTATTGGCTATTTTTTCTTGCCATTTAACATTACGTATTTTTATTAGACAGTTCATGTGGAAGTTGTTCAGTTTTCTTTTTGCATGTTTTTTATAGACACACTTGAGACCAAATCAAAATCCGCGACAGAGGACAGACAGATGACAGACGTAGACGACGAAAAGAAAATCTTAATCGACCGCCGGCGGACAATATTTTTGCCTGCTCTGGATTTGGCAAAATATGTAGGCTACAGCTGGGGCTGAGTAGCCACGGGAAATATTGCATTCTTCATTAATCTTCGGACTCGAACACAAGCCTTATTATTATTATGTAGGTCTGTGATCTTATATATGTAGCATTATTTAAATCAGTCCCCCCCCTCCCCATTGTACTGCTGATTCCTTGCTTTACTTAAGTCTGTAATGACAATTGAAATAATTACCTTGTGTTCCTTATGTTTCTTGTGTTCCTCGTGTTCCTTATGTTTCTTGTTTCTTGTGTTCCTCGTGTTCCTTCTCTCTATCTGTTAGTTTCTGCAGACTTCTACTTATGAGAAAAGAGTCCTTGTAATCACAACAAATTTCCTCATGGATCAATAAAGCAGTCTTAGTCATAGTCGTAATTCATATGCTGTATATATTGGGCCATAACAATACAGGGCCAGTTAGGCAGTACTGGCTAGTCCACGATATGTAGTCTTGACTTGTAATGGACCACCCTTCACTCATACACACACATGTTATTTTATAATGAAATGCGACATCCTTTTGGTGCATTCTTTGTCATGTATTTAGCTGAATATTGGTCAGTGTTTATCACTGTCACAGATCACATTATAGAATTGTGTGTACATTTCTTATTTAAAAGAAATATAAGCCCTCGACATGAGTCTCGGGATTTAATCCTCAAATTTAGACACTTGACATTCAAATCAGGATTTACCCAAGGGACTTAATTAGTATGTTTGAAATCTATTGGTTGATTTGAATTTAAACAAAGACATTTTTGAAAAGGGTTAGCGCCAGAGAATTGGCGGTAGTAAGAAAGAAAAGTGAGTCGATAATATTAAGTCCTTGTAGCTAGTCACGTTTCTAAGAGCTCTGTTTGAAAAGCCTTTGTAATATGTTCCATGCTCATTGATTTGTAATTTGTACATAAATTGTACTTACGTTGTATTTAATAAAGTTCCAGAGTTTTGTTTTATCAAAGCATCATTAATTTGTGAGTCTAGATCGTCAGTTTTGTTAACTATTGAATTCAAATAAAATCCTCGGCATCACAACACATCGTGACGTCATACCATCCGAATGTTGTTGTGACATATTTGGCACCTCCGACGGGACAAAAGTTCATGGACAACTTTTAACGAAATTTATTCAAGATCTAGATCTGGGACCAATTTCTAAACTCTTCAAAGGAACTTCATTCTTATTTAACGGAGGACAGAATTTCTGTGTTTAACAGGTCAGTTGGTTATCGATAATTCTTTTATAAAGATTTTCGTTAGAGTTACGTCTAACTCACGAAAACTATTATTATATGTAATTGGCAAAAGGAATAAGACCAATATACATAATAACTGGCATTATTAAAAGACCAGTAAGTCAAATAACTGGCATTATAAAAAAGACCAGTAAAGTAAATAACTGGCATTATAAAAAAGACCAGTAAAGCAAATAACTGGCAATATAAAAGACCAGTAAAGCAAATAACTGGCAGTATAAAAAAAGACCAGTAAATCAAATAACTGGCGTTATAAAGAAGACCAGATTTAACCAACTGTTAAACCAGTAAAAAGTACATCGGCTCAATAGATCTATATTATTATTATATCTGAGATAAAGCCAAAATCCAGATATTGAACATTTTGCTCCAATACAAGAAACTAACAAAGAAATTAAATATGGCTTCCAGTTCTAGAACACAACGATTCTTCGAATTAATAGAATTTGCCAAAGAAAAGCAAATTTCAAAGCCAGACCAGTGGGCAGAGAAACAAGAAGAAAAAGAATATCAAGAGCAAGAATCTGAAAAACGCATACAATTAGAAGAAAAAAAATTACAAGAATCTGAAAAACGCATGCAATTAGAAGAAAAAAAATTGCAAGACGCCGAAAAACAAAGGCAAGAATCTGAAAAACAAAGGCAAGACGCCGAAAAGCAAAGACAACATGAAAAAGAAAAAATGGAATTCGAAAGGCAAAATAAAGAAAGCATTTCAATTCAAGGTCACTCAAGTATGTTTGACAAATACAGATTAATGAACAAAATATCGGCATTCAACGAAAACATTGACAATATGGACTCGTATCTCATAAGATTTGAAGAAATAGCTACAACATCCGGTCTACCTGAAGCACATTGGTCGAGCTCACTCCTCACCCTTTTGACTGGCAAAGCTGTCAACATTTGCTCACAACTGTCAATCAATGAACGCAGCACTTACTCTGATATCAAGGAAGCTCTACTGCGCCAATACGGAGCAACTTCAGCCAACTATAGAAAGAAATTCTATAATGAAAGGCCACAGCAAAATGATGATCCTCAAATTTTTGTAGCTAATATGTCAATGTGGTTTGATAGATGGGTATCCATGGCAAAAATAGAAGAAAGTTACCAAGCTCTTCGTCAACATATTATTATCGACAACATCACCCATGCTCACTCAGAAGATATTCAATCTTACATTATAGAGAGAAATCCTACTGATATACAGACATTAACCAAGATCATCAGACAATATAGAGCAGCCTATCCAAACAAGTCAGTCAAACCATCTGTTGAAGAAAATTTTGTCTGCTTTGCTCAAGACAAAAATGCAAGATATAAGTCAGATGACAAAGTCAAATGCAACAAATGTCATAAACTAGGGCATTTCACGTCTCAATGCCGCAGCAGAACCACAGAATGTTCATTTTGCCATAAAAAGGGTCACCAAAATCATGAATGTTGGAAAAAACAGGCAGTCTCAAAAAATCAAAATTTTGATACACCCACATCACCAACTCAAAGATACAGCAATAGAGAGCAATACAATCTCAACAAAGCACCTGGAAACAATAAACCAGATAACAACAAACCTCGCTACAGAAGTCATTCACAGGACTCCAGACCACAATATATGCCAAACAGAAGCTCATATAACAGAAGCTATTACAATGAGCACTCAACTATGACAGTCATTGCAAAGTCCAATGGTCTCAAATTTTATCCAGGCTTTGTAGGAGACAAGAAGGTGGAAGTTCTTCGTGACACAGGAAGCACGTCCACATTAGTACATGAACGCTTCGTACACGCAAACCGTTTCACAGGCAACCACGTCCAAGTCACTGCATTCAACGGAACTGTCAGCGAGTTACCTGAGGCCATCATTTATGTTACCACACCATTCTTCAGTGGTCAAACAAAAGCATTAGTAACACCCAATCTACCAGTGGACCTAATCATTGGAAACATAGAAGGAGTTAAAGAATGCACTCCTCAAGAACTTGCTGAATGTACAAATGCCATAGAGCAAGGTCAAAAATGTTTGGCAGTAATGACAAGATCCATGTCCAGACAACAAGAACATTTGGCACCTAAACAAGTTAGCCAAAATAATCACATGGCTACCTCAGTTACTCAAGCTATGCAGAATGCAACAGAACCAGTTACTAGTCCAGTAGCCAGCAACAATCAAGAACATTCAACATGGACACCCCCAGTTACATCAAGCCCATCCCTACCGGTCATAAGTCCACCTCCAATTCCCGAATGTCCATTGTTGAACTTTGAAGAACAAGACGACATGCCCAGAGTCTCTAGCAATGATACAAGAACTCTAACTGGTCAAACTGAAGTCAATCAAGACAAGTCTCATGAACCAGAAGCAGATAACAAAGAAATTTTTATTCAATCAACTTTGGCTATACCAGACAAAAGAAAAACTATGCAATCTGACTCTATCACTCATACAAGTATTCCTCATTTGAAAGAATATGAGTCAACTAAAGAAGCCATTACAACCAAGAACATTGGAAGTCAAAGAATATTACATGAACACATGAAATCAAGATATTTTGCTCAAGGAGATCAAGTCAATTTACTGTTACCAGATTTCAGTAACAAACTGTTTTACAAATGGCAAGGTCCATTTACCATCACCAGAAAGATTTCCAACCTGCTTTATGAAATCAATGTCAACAAGTTTACCAGAGTATTTCATGTTCATATGTTTGAACATTACCATGAAACAGATAATGAAGACATCAAAGCAGAAGTTGAACATTTTACAAGCTTAGCAACTATTCCTGAGGAAGAAGAAGAAACATCATCAACACCCATTCCTGAGATAGATGTTGCATTACCAGCATCAAATCAAATTGACATTCCCAAGGTCATCACTCTGAATGACATAGCACTACAAACAGTGAAGAACATTAAAGTGTTTCCAGACCATGCAGATTTCTTTACCAGTGTTTCTGAGACATTTCCAGTACTGCAATTTGAAAGAAACTCAGAAAGCAATAACATTGACAACACCAAGTTTCATCCTCCTTCTACTCAAGGGGCAACTTTTCTTCAGAAAGGAACAAATGAACTTCTTCAACATTGCTGTATTGACCGATTGAACTCAGACATGTTCAGTCATTGCTCTATTGAACATTTTAATGCAAAGCATTCTGCTACCATTGTTCTACAGCGTCAAAGTTCATCAACCAGAAAATTGAGTTTTGGTTTCGGACAGTTCTTATTTTCACCAAACTCAAACGCGGTTCAATCAGACATTATCTGTGAGATCATTATGGCATGGAGACAACATCTTCATAAACTGAAAGACCTTTTTCTTCAAGTTTAGAAAACGCGTACACACATCCATGACGGCAACTCAGAAGTATTCCGAACTTCACACTTACATGTTATGTATGTACTACAGCATATTTAGTGCCACTTGATCCATTATCATTCATACTCGTCAAGGAAGAACAGTATTCAGTTGTACTTAATCAATTAATTTGTCTACTCATTTTTCCACAGGTATTCTATATCAGATGTTGCATTTATTTTAGCACCAAGCAACCCACTGAGGAAGGTCACTCATTCAAGATAATTCGTTTATTATGTTTCAGCATCTTTGCATATGACATGCATCAGACATTTTAATTTTTAAATCATGTGCATTTTATTTCAGGTACAATATTATTGCATATATCCTATTATAATAGTACAGATACATGACTTATAATTTTAATTTTTCATTGCTTCACACATGTTGAGATTTATATCACATTGAGTATTATTTTCTCCGAAGATTGTCATGTACTATCACAATTATTTTTTCTATGTCAATTTTTCATATGCAATATATTTTTCCATGTACACATTTTCACATTAGTACTAACCAAATGAGTTATAATGTCATATTTTAATATTATCATGAAGCACCATGAAGAGAAGTAACCTATTCAATTCAAGATTTATTTTATCCAAGTATTATGCCTTGTACAATTTTTGATATTGTTCATGACAAGCATTGTCTCATTTTCATAACCATTTCAATAGTGAGACAGGTGTTCAAAGTCATCAATAATTTTATTCACTGCATTTACATATTTTGTTATCTCCAAGTTGACTTTATTTTGTCATATGTTACCTCAACCATTTTTCTATAGTTTCATGTATGGTATTTTATGTATATTTAAATAATTTGAATACATATGAGCATTTCTATTACCATACAAATGCTAAATGGAGAGGGGGGTAATATGTCACAGATCACATTATAGAATTGTGTGTACATTTCTTATTTAAAAGAAATATAAGCCCTCGACATGAGTCTCGGGATTTAATCCTCAAATTTAGACACTTGACATTCAAATCAGGATTTACCCAAGGGACTTAATTAGTATGTTTGAAATCTATTGGTTGATTTGAATTTAAACAAAGACATTTTTGAAAAGGGTTAGCGCCAGAGAATTGGCGGTAGTAAGAAAGAAAAGTGAGTCGATAATATTAAGTCCTTGTAGCTAGTCACGTTTCTAAGAGCTCTGTTTGAAAAGCCTTTGTAATATGTTCCATGCTCATTGATTTGTAATTTGTACATAAATTGTACTTACGTTGTATTTAATAAAGTTCCAGAGTTTTGTTTTATCAAAGCATCATTAATTTGTGAGTCTAGATCGTCAGTTTTGTTAACTATTGAATTCAAATAAAATCCTCGGCATCACAACACATCGTGACGTCATACCATCCGAATGTTGTTGTGACAATCACATTGACAACTTTATAAGAAAAAATTGTTATTAACGAAAGGGATATAATGGACACAAATATTCACCAATATTCTGGTACTGTAGTTCCAATGAGCTGAAGATTAAATGTCTCGCTATACAAGGAAACAGATTGTTTACTAGCCTGCATCCTTGACCTTAGATCGGACTACTCTGGATGTGCTAGGAACATGTTCCAAATCTTGACATTTCCTGTTTTTACTGTATGCAGCAGACCTTTTTCAATGACGTCCAGTCTTGACTTGTCCAATAAAAGCTGGATACATTCTGAAACTGCAAGATGGAGAGCAGTCCAACCTAAGTAATCACTATTGAGACAAGTTTGATAGAATCAGTGGCGTGCCAAATGTAGGTAGAGCAGTCCGACCTAAGTAATCACTATTGAGACAAGTTAGAATCAGTGGCGTGCCAAATGTGGAGAGAGAAGAGCATCCGCCTCTGGTGCCGGGGAGTAAGGGGGTGGCGCCAAAACATTACAAAACATATATTTCACTAATTCAGATAAGCTAGCATGAATAATTGTATTAATCATTTCACTGATTTGTATCCGCTTTTTTAATTTTCAACCCCAGCCGAATGCAAAGTAAGTAAGTAAGTCACACACTTAACTTTTTAAGCAGCATGGCTAAATGTACATCTATTTCTAGGACTGTGACTGTTACTACAGATAGTTCATTAGCTAGCTTCGTTTTCATTATTTGTAAGTTATGTATTTCTCACATGACTATGCAAATATGCATTACGGACACTATTGTAAGGTTGAGGGGGGGGGGTCGCTGACAGCACTAGCCACTCCGGTTGGCTGGCATCCTTGGTACGCCTTTAGATATAATCCTAATATAACTTATTAACGAAAGAGACTCACTATCTTAGTCTGAACTGAATGTCCATGTTAGTGATAAAGTGCCAAATCCATGTAATCTTTAGAATCCCAACAAGAAGAAGATTAATGAGAAGTACAGTATTTCACGTAGGCACGCAGTCCCAGCTGCGACCTACATATTTTGCCACAGTCAGCGCAGGCATAACTATTGTCCGATGGTGGTCGATTTAGGTTCCAGAGAGCGAAAAAGAGAGAGAGAGATAGAAGGACAGAGAGGGAGCGGGTCGTTAAACTTCATTGTTACAGATAAACTAATTCACTTGCTGAAAAGTACGTTAGGGTTATCATTAACATGTAATAATAATAATAATAATAATAATAATAATATAATAATCTTTATTATCCGTAAGGAAATTTGTCTTACAATTTGTGCATTACACCAAACAAAAAACATTATAACTATAAGAAAACAAAGTGTACATTCACACCAGACTCACTCATAATTTACATGTGACAAAGTTTATACCAGATGTAGGCCATTTATTCAAATAATTTTTAAAAAGAAGTGGGTTCCGGCCATAATAAACAATATTAACTAATAAAACCTTGGAACAAATCAACGGGTGTAGCCGGTGTGAACTTCTAGCATGATATATATTTAATATTTTTGTTTTTTTTTGCCTGAAATGAATTGGGGTCTATTATGTTTGCCTACAATGGCTTAAGTATTTGATGAAACATAAATGAAAAATAATGATAAAATTTTAAAAAATAGCAAGGTTACAAAGACAGTCTGTGGGAAACAAACTGAAAATCGGCCCCCGACTTTGTCAAACCAGGCAAGTAACAAAGGCAGGGTTCAATATTATCAGAATGAAATTTTATCAAAGACAAATGACAGAGAAGAATGGAGAAAAAGGGTTAACAGATCTTGTGTGGTGCCCCATTGGTCCAGCAGACCAAAGGATAGGTGAAAGTGAATGTGAAATTATATACGAACCTGGCCTAACTGATGTCTTATAATAAATATTTAATTGATCGATTTATTTGGGGGCTAGAACAACAAAGATATATTCACGATTAAAGCCGCAGCGGTTTAATGTACCAAATAAGAAGTCAGAAAACCAAGAAGTATAATGTTTGTAATTCTGTACATTAGTCACAAGACAAGAGTTGAATGTTCTTTTTAAATGCATTAAATTTGCAAATTTTATATTGCAAAAAACGTTTATACATCAACAGACTGTAATTGAGAGAACATATTGGAAGAGTGACTTGGCAGAATTTAAGTCATTGGTTAATATGCATGACTAAATGCATGACGCGTACGACGTAATCATCTTCTTTTTTGAAGTAACGTCTGTATTATATAAGATAAGATAAGAATGTCTATAATTGTAGTCATTTTCTCTGTTTTCATCTGTCATATCTCAAGTACTGACGGTCAGTGTGATCTATTAATATAAACACTATTCTAATAACTTAGACTCTACTGTTCTGCCTTATATACAAAAGTCGTTAGAATCTCTGGTGTTATAACGTAATAGAAGAGAGATTTTTATTTGGGTAACAACGTGAGTGTCGTGCGCGCGTGAAGTTTTCTTTACATTTAATATTGGTGTTTTAGAGTATAGGAAGTAGTTTCTTTTTAGTGCGTTTGTTGTCTAGAATATTGTGTGTGTGTGTTTACGTCATCCTTAGTTCCCGCAAGAGAGAGAGCTTCTTTTGTGAGCTAGGTAGCTGGTTGTTTGTTTCCCCCTTGTAAGGGGTGTTAGGCTTTGGGCTATGGGAAAGCGTGTCGCCTTTCCGCCTTTGGAGTTTTTGCAGTAACTCTTGTTGTTGAGGTGTAGGGAGTTGAGGTTACGTTGGGCGCCGAGATGGAGTGTGAGCGTGAAGGTGTGTTATGTAAATTTATTGGCGTGATGTTAGACTAACTATTTATTCACTGATGACTTCAATGATAGTGATGTATATGTAAATATGTTGATAATTTATAATTAATTATTATTAAATATTGTTCATATTGATAACTGTTGTTATTCACTAACTGTTCAGTTGAATAACTGTTATTGATGTTCGTATTTTACATGCCATTACTTTTAGGTTCTTGTGTTACTCTGTTCAGGCTGGAGATACGGGACCATCCTATCATCCCCTACTTAAGCGGCTAAAAACCCACCTGACAGTGAGAATGTATTACCTTGTATAAGAGCTCATTGGAGTCTCTTTTTAATTACATGTAAAAAAAAAAATTAACCAATAACATTGTGCTAAAGGTATTAGCAGTGAGAGACACATTTAATGCCAATCTATAAGGCTTGACTTCCGAGTCGAAGATTAAGGAGGAGTATTTTACTTGGCCACGCAGCCTTGCTGTCATCTACTGAGTTTGTCACACCCAAAGCAGACATAACCGTGTGTCTTCCTGTGGTCGGTTTGGGTTCTCTTTCCGCCTGCTACTGAAAGGGGTTCTAACCAAGACAAAAGAAAGGAATGGAGAAAGACGGTCAACTAATCGTGTATGGTGCCCCAATGGTCCAACAGACTAAGGCAGTGTTTCCCAAACTTTTGACCTATGTGTACCTCATTTATAATTTTTGTAACCTTGATTACCCCTCGCCCCCCCCCCCAAAAAAAAAAGAATTAAAAAAATTATACACTAAATAATAATGAACGAACAATGCAATTATAAGTAAAAGTTATTGTATAAATAACAATCTATGTGGATCAATGTTGATAATGTTTGTGTGCTGAGATAACAGATATTCGTTCTCTGGTTCTTCATGTTAATTTAAGAGGCGTTTGCTTTTTGACGTGATTTCTAGAAATGCTGACAGAGCATCTTAATGTACACATAAAGTTGGAAAAAGCAAGAATTTTTTTTTGAATGTTTTCAATCACACAACAGTTACCCCCCCCCCCTTCCCCAATTCGGCTAGTGTTTCCTATGGAAATATCCGATACAGTTTGAGATCAACAGACATAGCTCGTATAGAGTAACATATTCAAATATTTATCAGTTATTGAACTAAAGCCGCCCTCGATATTCATTTTCACTCCACCCACATTTAACTCTTTCTCTCCGTTTTTATTTGTCTTCATTTTGCTCATTACTATTTCACTTCCCTGTTATGACCAAGCTTCAATAGCTTTGTTGTTTGTTATCAGAAAATGTTGTATCTGGTACAGAATTAAAGGGAATAGCATGCTCTTTTTTATTTAACACAAAGTCAAGTTTATAAAATTAAACATTAATTTAATTTAATTAGGTCAAATCAACGATGGTATCGTCGATTAGGAGAGAAAGAGTTAATCTTTGTTATTATTCATAAGAACTTTATAAAAATCATTTAATGGATGTCATAGTAACAGCTCTTATATATCGTCATGTAAATTTAAGCCTTATTTTTTCTTCACAGTTATGCTTCAATATGAGGCGAGTGAAGTCACTGGAGATCAAATGCCTGACCAGGTCAATGTAACTTTTAGCACAGAAACAAAATCTCTAACCAAACTTAATCTCAGACGCTCGCGGCATTTTAACCTCGATATTCCTTTGTATAGTTTGGACACCGACCAGGAAGGAATTTTCCATAGGCATTAAGTGAAAACCAGACCCAAAAAGGTAAAAACAGTACATTTTAAATTATTTTTTTAAAAAGAAATAGTTCCAATAGTCAACATACAAATTACAATGAAGAAAAACTTATTGTGCGAAACTTACTGAAAAGAATGTGATTGTGTTGCGAGCAAGTGTCTGGAGTAATGCACCCCTAAATTATTGTTTACATGTCCAGTGGTTAAGTGTGGGATTTAGGAAATTTAAGCATTGGAATATTTGACACTGGACATTAAGGAACCCGGTAATTTATGGACCCAGAAATTTAGGTACCGGTCAATTAGGGATAGTTTATCATTAGAATAGTTTCTTGATTTCATTCAAAAAAAAAAATCATATCAACAGTGAAAAATACACTCACACACACACACACACACACACAAGACTGGCTGCTTGAGTAAAATGTACACATATCGGCATACCATTCCACACGCTTAACACACGCAAAAAAAAAAAAAAAATAGATAACTCAATTGCTCAACAAGACTACTGCTATTAACTCTTTGTCTTCGTAATTATTTTCCTCGTTTTGATAGTATTATTCGTTTTGCTCATTTGTACATAATAGTTTTGTTTAAACTTCAAAAACTTAACGTTTCTGTTTGTTATCAGAAAATGTTGTATTTGGTATCAAAATGCTCTTTTAACATAACACATATTAAAGCTTATAAATCTAAAAATCAATTTAGTTTAATGGGGATCAAATCAACGTTGGCATCGTCAATTAGGAGAAAGAGTTAAAGCTTCCTCCAGTCGCGAGACGACTTTTGGACGTCTGATAGAAATGTGAAGAAAGCCTGTGCATTAGAGATGGTTGGAATGACATCGCCTCCCTCTCCATGCAGCTGTTCTGGTACAGCTGCGTCGCAGGTTAAAGGCAGGTGCTGGTACAGCTGCGTCGCAGGTTAAAGGCAGGTGCTGGTACAGCTGCGTCGCAGGTTAAAGGCAGGTGCTGGTACAGCTGCGTCGCAGGTTAAAGGCAGGTGCTGGTACAGCTGCGTCGCAGGTTAAAGGCAGGTGCTGGTACAGCTGCGTCGCAGGTTAAAGGCAGGTGCTGGTACAGCTGCGTCGCAGGTTCAAGGCAGGTGCTGGTACATCTGCGTCGCAGGTTAAAGGCAGGTGCTGGTACAGCTGCGTCGCAGGTTAAAGGCAGGTGCTGGTACAGCTGCGTCGCAGGTTAAAGGCAGGTGCTGGTACAGCTGCGTCGCAGGTTAAAGGCAGGTGCTGGTACAGCTGCGTCGCAGGTTAAAGGCAGGTGCTGGTACAGCTGCGTCGCAGGTTAAAGTCAGCGACTCTCCGATTTTTCCTCAGGGTTGATTTTCTAAGCCTTTACCAAGTTTGGATATCACAACAAAATTCATGTGTATTATTTAGTTGGCCACGGGGATTTCGTCCCACAGTGTTTATTATGTGTATTTCATTAAAAATTTGTTTTTATTATTATAGCTTTTATATAGCGCTACTTTCATGCTTATAGCATGCTCAGAGCGCTTTTGGTCCAATCTCATTTGTGGACCAGAGGGGGTATCTAGGAGTTGGTTTTCCGTGCTGCCTTTAGGCGCTCAGTAAACACAACTCTGCCCGAGTCGGGTGTCGAACCTCGAGCCCCCTTCTAGGTAGCCAAGCCAAGCCAAGTGCACTCTCGACCACGCTTCCAATGTTATTCTGTTCATATTTTTACGTTGTTCATTAGAACACAGTATATCGCCCTGTTTTTTTCCATAACGTCAGTGTATTTTTCAAATCAAATCCAGATCTTACAAATGGAAATGTAATCAAATTACTATGATCAATTCATTTTTTTCATGAAAATGAAGCCTCTCTTGTATCTAACATATTTTAAACATCCTACAGCTAACAAGAAAGGTTTCTGTAGACATAAAATGAATATAATTGATTATAACTTAATTAGCTACAATAGCGGAGTCGTTAGTGGGGTCATGAGTTCGAATCCTGGTGAACTTATGGATCCAGAGTACTTCTCTCATCTCACTCAAGTTTAATCTGTGCCTAATATTAGCTGGGGAGAGTAAAAGCATTCGGTCGTTCGGCTGGCCACACAACGCTCTCATTTACTGTCGACCATAGCATCAGTTAAATTTTGCATCTGCTCTATCTCTGGGAGTTCAATTTTTATTAATCTTTTTTTTGTGGAAACAATAGACCACATTCTTTATGAATGTCGCGTTCTGCATAAAGGGAGATCGGGACAAAGATTTGAAAGAGAACTGGTTCATGTGCGGTGTGCGGCTTTTGGTCTGTCCTCGTACGGGGACAAGGCGACCTTAGAACTTACTGACCGCTTCCTTTCACGTGCTCTAAACGAGTTATCTTAGCATGGTTCATTACTAATACAGTTTCTGATTCGGTTGCGCTGGTCTATGATGCCCGTGTAGGCGGGTACTCTGCCTCAACGTGGCACTCGGGTGGAAACGATCGCTAGCGGAAGGGATTCGGCAAAATGAGTAGCATCACAAGATTTATGTGGGTGTGTCTAAGAGAATGCGAGAGATTTCTCATTGCATATTGCGGAGTTGTTGTTTAAAAATATATATTAATTGCTTGGATTAGACTGTAGAATTTTTTTTTTTACTTTCTAAGGCCTGTGTCAATTTTTTTAGGCCTGAAAGTTTTAAAGTTTCATCAATTTAATTTGAGAGTTACGATGTATGCATAGTAAATTAGACCTTCTTGCTTCTTAAGTTAACATAACATGTAGATGATTGGAGATGCTTATAAGAAAAACAATATTGAATTTGTTTAGAGTTAATATTTTTAAACCCCATTCAATAAAATAAACGTTTCAGCAAGGACAAATATTTCCATCAAACACAATTAACTTGTTGAAATCATAGAAGTAGTTTTAAAAAAAAAAAACTTGACTAACAAAAAATATCCGAGCACAGTGATTTAAGAATA
The DNA here is from genome assembly GCF_947242115.1 of Biomphalaria glabrata. Taxonomy (NCBI): domain Eukaryota; kingdom Metazoa; phylum Mollusca; class Gastropoda; family Planorbidae; genus Biomphalaria; species Biomphalaria glabrata. Next base: position 895,052 of record NC_074719.1, read on the forward strand.
AGCATCATTGACTTTGCTAATAACTAACCAATGACTTCTATTTACTGACCAAAGACTTTACTAATTACTGACCAATGACTTTACTAAGTATTGGCCAATTACTTAACAAAGACTTTATTCATTACTGACCAATGACTATACTAATTACTGACCAATGACTTAACTAATTACTGACCTATAAACCGAAATCTAAATCTATAAATATAGTACCACAAAAAAAATGTTGGTAATGTTTTGTTTTACATGTTTCTTATGTTCCCTCATTTGTTCTGAAGATAATTCTATCCTATCCCAAATTGTAGTGAGTGCTGGTCTATTCCGCGGTTAATCTACTCTATTGTTTTCTTTCTTTCTTCCGGATAGAGAGGAATTGACATTTGTTAGCTCAAAAGTGATTTATTTATGTATTCTATCTTGGTCCAGAATGTCTAGTTTTTTTTTTATTGCCTTCGTTTTTAATATGTGCTGTTCTTCATTGAAGAGCCTTACAAATTGTTTGAATTTTTTTTTTCTTTTCGAAGAAATACCTAACAATAAAGAGTCACCGATTTTTCCCCAGACGGTCGCTTCTTCAAGTTTTATAGACAGGGACGCTAGTTACGATGAGATGAATGCGGACACAGCGATAGATAATCTACAAGCATTTAACATAGGCTCCGGGAGTAGCATCGTTGGCATTTATGATCACGTGATGCTGTTAACAGGGTAAGAATTACCCTACATTACTTAGTAGCCCCGCCCCCCCCAACTAAAAAAAAAAAGAAAAAGCCGCTAATAGTCTTGCATGGTTGGTCCGGCCCTTGTTTAAGCCCCCCCCCCCCCCCCCCAAAAAAAAAAAAAAAAAAAAAAAAAAAAAAACTAGAAAGATATTTAAAAAATCTGATATTATGATATTTTAAATATTACAAAGTTCTAGTGCAATGGCTTTTTAAAAATCTTTTGAAAAAATACTGCTACGAATCTCCACTATCCAGACTCTCTGCAGACTGCACCACACGACACAACGAACTTAAAGAACCTCACCACTCAAAGCTCCTAAGTATTAGTAACAGTTTAATTTCAAATACATCACAATTGGCGACAACATTAACACAGAGTAAACAAATCTCTTATATAGCGTCTCAACTGGCATTCTCGAACCTTCTTGACCACTCCAGTTGATCACTTCCGCCGTGACCTTGCGTGCGTAATATTTATAACACTGGTCCTTGCCGAACTGGCGAGTATTGTCGCTGGTCACGGTTGACCGCTCGTCCTGTGCTAGACTGGGGCGATTTGGGTAGGCTAAAAACACATACAGTTACGACCACCTGTGTCACCACCAAGTTTCAAACAATACCTTTTTTTAAAAATTAATGATGCAAGTTGTTTTTTTCGCATAAATATACTCTTTTGAAAACAATTCATCAATTAAAGACACATAGATAAAGGCACATTTTTTATTCCATATGAAAGTTTGTACAAGTGCTCCCTCTTCCCTAGTGCTATTAGAGGAAGTAGGGGCTGCCTTAATCAGCCAGGAAAACCAACGACTTGGCATATTTTAAGTGACTTATAAACATGTATGACTAGATTGATACATGAATACGCGTAAAATCTTATCATCTTCTCTAATGAAGTAACGTCTTTGATTTATAAGAAAATTAATACATCCTTGCCTTTCTTAAGTCGTAGAACGACTGTGGTTTATCTCGTAGAACGACTGTGGTTTATCTCGTAGAACGACTGTGGTTTATCTCGTAGAACGACTGTGGTTTATTGTGGTTTATCTCGTAGAACGACTGTGGTTTATCTCGTAGAACGACTGTGGTTTATTGTGGTTTATCTCGTAGAACGACTGTGGTTTATCTCGTAGAATGACTGTGGTTCATCTCACTGCTGACACCTATTCTCGAGACTAATTTCTATGATGATGAATACAAGAATGTAAGGGAAATTATATTAAAAGGAAAAAATATTTTTTTGTATATGCTGAGTAACATTTATCCATACAATTTAGCTATTAGTTGAAAAAAAATGTCATAAATTATATATTTCATTTGGTTTTCCTGATCAGTATCTCGCTAATCTTGGTATCTGAACAAACGTCGAATCCAGACCTTGTTGGTGAGTTTGCTAGTACTCGATTCTCTCCGTGAGACTCAGCTTTTGTTAAACGCTTGAGTGCAGAATTCAAGTTGACATACTCAGGACTGTGCAAGTTCACATCATTCGTAGGCTTCCTGTCGTGGAAGCTACATTCGTAGGCTTCCTGTCGTGGAATCTACATTCGTAGGCTTCCTGTCGTGGAAGCTACATTCGTAGGAATTGCTATCACAAACAGCGCTAATATCACTAGCGTCTCGGTTAAGTAAAGGATCGTATCTCTTTTTGACATGGTAGCCATCATGGTACCTATCGGTTTATCTGTCTTGTTAAGCATGGTACCTATCGGTTTATCTGTCTTGTTAAGCTTGGTTCCTGTCAGTTCATCTGTCTTGTTATACATGGCACCTACTGATTCATCTGTCTTGTTAAGCATGGTTCCTATCAGTTCATCTGTCTTGTTAAGTATGGTACCTATCAGTTCATCTGTCTTGTTAAGCATGGTACCAATCAGTTCATCTGTCTTGCTAAGCATGGTACCTATAAGTTTATATGTCCTGTTAAGCATGGTACCAATCAGTTCATCTGTCTTGTTAAGCATGGTTCCTATCAGTTCATCTGTCTTGTTAAGCATGGTTCCTATCAGTTCATATGTCTTGTTAAGCATGGTACCAATCAGTTCATCTGTCTTGCTAAGCATGGTACCTATAAGTTTATATGTCATGTTAAGCTTGGTACCAATCAGTTCATCTGTCTTGTTAAGCATGGTTCCTATCAGTTCATCTGTCTTGTTAAGCATGGTACCAATCAGTTCATCTGTCTTGTTAAGCATGGTTCCTATCAGTTCATCTGTCTTGTTAAGCGTGGTTCCTATCAGTTCATCTGTCTTGTTAAGCATGGTACCAATCAGTTCATCTGTGTTGTTAAGCATGGTACCAATCGGTTCATCTGTCTTGTTAAGCATGGTACCAATCGGTTCATCTGTCTTGTTAAGCATGGTACCTATCGGTTTATCTGTCTTGTTAAGCTTGGCTCCTGTCAGTTCATCTGTCTTGTTATACATGGCACCTACTGATTCATCTGTCTTGTTAAGCATAGTTCCTATTAGTTCATCTGTCTTGTTAAGCATTGTTCCTGTCAAATCATCTGTCTTGTTAAGCATGGTACCTATCAGTTCATCTGTCTTGTTAAGCATGGTACCTATCAGTTCATCTGTCTTGTTAAGCATGGTACCAATCAGTTCATCTGTCTTGTTAAGCATGGTTCCTATCAGTTCATCTGTCTTGTTAAGCATGGTACCAATCAGTTCATCTGTGTTGTTAAGCATGGTACCTATAAGTTTATATGTCCTGTTAAGCATGGTACCAATCAGTTCATCTGTCTTGTTAAGCATGGTTCCTATCAATTCATCTGTCTTGTTAAGCATGGTACCAATCAGTTCATCTGTCTTGTTAAGTATGGTACCTATCAGTTCATCTGTCTTGTTAAGTATGGTACCTATCAGTTCATCTGTCTTGTTAAGCATGGTACCAATCAGTTCATCTGTCTTGCTAAGCATGGTACCTATAAGTTTATATGTCCTGTTAAGCATGGTACCAATCAGTTCATCTGTCTTGTTAAGCATGGTTCCTATCAGTTCATCTGTCTTGTTAAGCATGGTACCAATCGGTTCATCTGTCTTGTTAAGTATGGTACCTATCAGTTCATCTGTCTTGTTAAGTATGGTACCTATCAGTTCATCTGTCTTGTTAAGCATGCTACCAATCAGTTCATCTGTCTTGCTAAGCATGGTACCTATAAGTTTATATGTCCTGTTAAGCATGGTACCAATCAGTTCATCTGTCTTGTTAAGCATGGTTCCTATCAGTTCATCTGTCTTGTTAAGCATGGTTCCTATTAGTTCATCTGTCTTGTTAAGCATGGTTCCTATCAGTTCATCTGTCTTGTTAAGCATGGTTCCTATCAGTTCATCTGTCTTGTTAAGCATGGTACCAATCAGTTCATCTGTCTTGTTAAGCATGGTTCCTATCAGTTCATCTGTCTTGTTAAGCATGGTTTCTATCAGTTCATCTGTCTTGTTAAGCATGGTTCCTATCAGTTCATCTGTCTTGTTAAGCATGGTACCAATCAGTTCATCTGTCTTGTTAAGCATGGTTCCTATCAGTTCATCTGTCTTGTTAAGCATGGTTCCTATCAGTTCATCTGTCTTGTTAAGCATGGTACCAATCAGTTCATCTGTCTTGTTAAGCATGGTTCCTATCAGTTCATCTGTCTTGTTAAGCATGGTTTCTATCAGTTCATCTGTCTTGTTAAGCATGGTTCCTATCAGTTCATCTGTCTTGTTAAGCATGGTACCAATCAGTTCATCTGTCTTGTTAAGCATGGTTCCTATCAGTTCATCTGTCTTGTTAAGCATGGTTCCTATCAGTTCATCTGTCTTGTTAAGCATGGTACCAATCAGTTCATCTGTCTTGTTAAGCATGGTTCCTATCAGTTCATCTGTCTTGTTAAGCATGGTTTCTATCAGTTCATCTGTCTTGTTAAGCATGGTTCCTATCAGTTCATCTGTCTTGTTAAGCATGGTACCAATCAGTTCATCTGTCTTGTTAAGCATGGTTCCTATCAGTTCATCTGTCTTGTTAAGCATGGTACCAATCAGTTCATCTGTCTTGTTAAGCATGGTTCCTATCAGTACATCTGTCTTGTTAATCATGGTTCTTATCAGTTCATCTGTCTTGTTAAGCATGGTACCAATCAGTTCATCTGTGTTGTTAAGCATGGTACCAATCGGTTCATCTGTCTTGTTAAGCATGGTACCAATCGGTTCATCTGTCTTGTTAAGCATGGTACCAATCGGTTCATCTGTCTTGTTAAGCATGGTACCAATCAGTTCATCTGTCTTGTTAAGCATGGTTCCTATCAGTTCATCTGTCTTGTTAAGCATGGTACCAATCAGTTCATCTGTGTTGTTAAGCATGGTACCAATCGGTTCATCTGTCTTGTTAAGCATGGTACCAATCGGTTCATCTGTCTTGTTAAGCATGGTACCAATCGGTTCATCTGTCTTGTTAAGCATGGTACCAATCAGTTCATCTGTCTTGTTAAGCATGGTTCCTATCAGTTCATCTGTCTTGTTAAGCATGGTACCAATCAGTTCATCTGTCTTGCTAAGCATGGTACCTATAAGTTTATATGTCCTGTTAAGCATGGTACCAATCAGTTCATCTGTCTTGTTAAGCATGGTTCCTATCAGTTCATCTGTCTTGTTAAGCATGGTACCAATCAGTTCATCTGTCTTGTTAAGCATGGTTCCTATCAGTACATCTGTCTTGTTAAGCATGGTTCTTATCAGTTCATCTGTCTTGTTAAGCATGGTACCAATCAGTTCATCTGTGTTGTTAAGCATGGTACCAATCGGTTCATCTGTCTTGTTAAGCATGGTACCAATCGGTTCATCTGTCTTGTTAAGCATGGTACCAATCGGTTCATCTGTCTTGTTAAGCATGGTACCAATCAGTTCATCTGTCTTGTTAAGCATGGTTCCTATCAGTTCATCTGTCTTGTTAAGCATGGTACCAATCAGTTCATCTGTCTTGCTAAGCATGGTACCTATAAGTTTATATGTCCTGTTAAGCATGGTACCAATCAGTTCATCTGTCTTGTTAAGTATGGTACCTATCAGTTCATCTGTCTTGTTAAGCATGGTACCTATAAGTTTATATGTCCTGTTAAGCATGGTTCCAATCAGTTCATCCGTCTTGTTAAGTATGGTACCTATAGATTCACCTGTCTTGCTAAGCATGGTACATTTATCCATATCTCAAGTTAAATTTTAACTATGGTACAGAACCCCAACCCGTCCTGGGTACGCCCATGCGTGCACTATTCATACCACTATAATTCGCCCTCACAAACACATTCCTAGCACCAGTACGGAGTGCCGGCACCTTTTTCAATTTTGGGGTTAAAATTATTACTTTTCTTGTATTTTAATGTTTATTATTAATTTATTAGTAGTTAAAGTTAGGCACTCGATCATTGAGTACTGGCACCAATTTTATTTTTACAAAAAAGCACTGTATATCGGGTTAGGGTCCGACTTGATCCGAGATTGGGCGTATCAGAAATAGAGTGTACAAACTTTTTACAAGGCAGACAGAATGAGTTGATATAAGCTTTGTAAAAATAGAGTCATTTAAATTCAGTTCAGTACATTTAACATTAATAACGAACAATATCGCATCCATTCTTTTCATTACAGTTATAACCTCTTTACAGCGGATGGTAACAATAATAAACAAGATACCTTAGGTAAGTGCTCTCTTTTCGGGTTAATGTCTTTTGACAGTACTTCAAAGTGATAGGCCTACCTCAGCTCATGATCATACTTCCTTCCAGAATCTTGTTTGACAATTGATTTGTTACAACAGCTTAATATGTTTTTTTTTTAATTTAATGGGTTTTTTTTTTTTTACGAACCAGATACGATGTGAGTGTATGTATTATACGCTTAACACTTTTTTTTTAAAATGTAAACTGTTTCACATGTTTCGGATGTTTCTTCAGAGTTGAAGATAATTTACTTCCTAGTCCAAACCTCCCGCAGGAGGACGGGGGATGGCAGCGGGCAGGGTAGGAACCCTGGACCATCGAGACAACGGAACGACAGTCCGGCGAGCATACCGCACGAGCAGGCAGCCATGTAGTGGGAAACTAGGTCGTAACGCTGAGGTCGTATTTTAAAAGTATTTCCTTTTTCTTACTAAAAGTTCTCAATGTCTTCGTCTCTTTGTTTTGACTGATGACTTCATTAGACCGTGATTCAAGATTCGCAGTGAAATAACAAATCGAACAAGTCAAATTTAAGTTGTTTTTAAATTAAGTCTTCACTAATGAAGCCGTTTGATGGTCTATGATTTCTCATTTAATCAATTTCCTGTAATCCTTATCATTGGAACGAGTCTTTCTTCTAAGTCTAAGCTTTACACATTCAAGTTCTTCTATTCACAATTCAGCTCAAGATTTCTACTTTGAGCTTGTGTGCAAGATGTTCATGAACGTCTATTTTATGTTGTTCATTTACGTGTCCTCTGTAGTGTTCACTTTTTAAAGCTGGTCAGACATCTTGAGTTATCACTTTTCTTGCCTCCAGGGCCGGCCTTAGATAAATCGTGGCCCTAGGGGAACTGCATTTGGTGGCACTAAATGAAATGTGAACTACTGGCCCGAATTGCACTCCACAGCAGCACTTTCAGAACATATAATAATATGCGAACTGATGACTCCATATGTCCCCCAGAGAGCCCTGCGCTCAATGGACTCAACGCTTTTAGTGGTGCCACGTTTCTCCCTCAAAAGCTACGGTCTAAGGGTTTTTTCAGTGCACGGACCAAAGGTTTGGAACTCACTCCCTAGTGATCTCAGACAGACAACATGCTACACCACTTTTAAGAAGAAAATTAAGACTTATCTGTTTAAAACTTTTTTAGATTAGTTTGTCATTGTAGCTGTCGTGTTTGTGTTTGTAATGTTATTACAGCGCATGGAGCCTACATTTTGTTTGTTAACAGCGCTTTATAAATAAAATTGTTATTATGTAAAGGCAAAGTATTAGCCCTCGACAACAAATCAGACTGATACGCTCCCTTGTCATGGCCGCATTTGTATTGTGAGTCTTGGACGTTGACGAGGAGGATCCTAACAATGGAATAGAGATGCTACAGAAGGATCCTAGGTATCATATTCAAAGACTGCATCACAAACCAAGAGATAAGAGACAGGGTTACCGCAACGATTGGACCCCATGATGACCTGCTAACTAGCGTTAAAAAAATTATATTCATATTAAAAAATCATCGGGGCTCGCAAAGCCCTTCCTTTAGGGAACAGTACCAATACAAAAAATGAAGAAGAGGCAGACAGAGAAAGCGATGGGAGGACAACATAAAAGAATTGATGGGCCTGTCATTGAAAGAGGTTCTAAAGCAAAAGACATAGAGAAATGGAGAAAGACTGTCGACGAATCTTGCATGGTGCCCCAACGGTCCAACAGACTAAGGAATAGGTAAAGGTAAAAAGTAAATGAAAAAAAAAAGCAATATTTCACTTGGATACGAAACCCAGTTGCAGCCTTCATATTTTGTTACATCTAGTGTCGACAAATCCTTTTTTTTTTTTGTAGAGTGTTCTTGAGTTATAGATAGATTTAGGAAATTTAATGAGTAGCAATATAGGAACCATACGTGTAGTTTGACAAAGACAGAAACTACAAGATTAGAGATACTCTAAGAATAGTGACAAGAGAGACACTCAAGTTAGTAGAGCGGAAGACATTAGTCCATGTAAATAAATCTGTTCAACTTATTAACACTTTTTTTTAATCCCTTGAGAGCGCCTGAGAAGCCGAGCATGAGGATTGAGTGATCTAAGTAGGAGCATAACTGTCTATTTAAGTTTCCTTTTCGTATTCGGCTCCTGTGGGTTAGGCCTTCTTCTGTCAGCTTTATTCTCCCATGCCAGTTAGGGCAAAATGGAATCTAATTTAATTTAATATGTTATAATTATTCAGTAATATTATACTAATATTATTATTTCAAATAGGTAAAAAAAAAACACTCATGATATCACAATTTACTTATCCATTTAGTTATGACTTGCTTACAAATCTGAAAGAACATATCCAAGTCATATCCAGAACAAATCCTTAACCTATGTTCTAATAACGGAATCCTAATTTCTCTCAGGGATTGCTTTTGGTGAAACAATGTGCCAAACAAACGGGAAGAGCTCTTCTGTGATAGAAGATCGCCAAGAAGATCGCTATTCTATCTCTACTTCTCAAACGGTGGCACATGAACTGGCACATGGGTAATCCTTTGCTATTTAGTTTGTTGGAAGGCATTAATGCTGCTATAAGGAAACTCGCAACAATTTGTCCAGATTCAGCGACATGTCTAAAGTGAATCAAGCTGTTGTGTCACAACAGACGGTGGCCTACTTAAACATCGAGACGTATATAAGATTAGGGTATATCTTATTCCCCATTTCACTTTCTTGTAGCCATCGACGATGTCATAAAAATACATTAAACGGGCTGCATTCGGATTTCAATCGAGTTGGATTTTGCAGACGACATAGCATTACTTTGAAATACAATTTAATGTATACTCGAGAGGACGGATAAAGACGCCCTCAAAGTTATGCATATTGGGTGCAGGTTACCCAATACACCCATAAGCATTGGTTATACAGATCTTGAACAAATAGAAAAGTTAACCAAGCCTATTTAGAAGGTGTTATCTCAAGCGATGAAGATCATATCATGGTGTTGAATGTCGGATTTAAAAATTAAGGTCTATCTGAATAAACAAAATTAATTAGCCTGGAGATTAAAATTCAGCTTCTCAATACAATCATTGTCCCAGCGGCCCCCACGCTTCGAGACGTGGAAGGCTGAAACGAGGCTGAGTAGATGGCTGAGAAAGATACTAGGAATAACATACTGAGATAATGTACCCAATAGAGAAATATTTTCCCCTACAGGCCGTCTAAGGAAAGTGGCGACTGAATGTCGATTGACATTTGTGAGACAAATAACATTAGACAAGACGAAACACGTTTACCAAAGTCAGACTTAAAGATGAAAGCCGAAAAGAGGAACGCAAAAACATGTCTAGCATGGCGTCACACTTTTTTAGAAGTCCTGAATTCCGTGGAGCCAGCTGGGAAAGGGCTGTGGATAGAGCTTGCAGCCCTATACGTCGAATGAGGCGTTTCAGTCTATGTGTTTCTGAACAGTTTAAAAAAAACAATGCTACGTTTGCACTCAACTGGTTAGATTAGATGATTACAGTGCCTTAATCTCACTCGTAGTGTTCCGGGACGAAGCCCCGGACGCCGAGTGTTTTTCTACATTTCTGAGCTTCAGAAACTCTTTTCCTGGTGTTTACAAGAAATTATTTTTCTCAAATTCTAGGTATTAATGTTTTAGTTTTAAAAGTTGCATTTTACTCACTTGGGTGTCACCCCCTGGTGGGTGTCACCAGGTGCGGACCGCACACCCCTAGTGACGCCACTGCGCTTAACCACTCAACCACCGCGTCTACTTAATTAGACTTATAAACAAATGGGCTAATAGCAAAAATAAAGGAGATGTGTTACATAGATTAGCTGATACGCCTAGCGATAGTGTTAAAAGTTTTGTTTCGTTGGGTACGTCAGTTGTGGGGAGAGGGGTGTTATGCTCTTCCGCATTGTATAGTACTTGAAAATGTAACTAAGTCCTACTGGAGGTAACACTGAACTCAATACTGGAACAGATAACACCAACGAAAGGCCAACAATCGATACATTGAGTCGACGCTGGTGTTAAAACAGCAAACACTTTTAATACTTAAGGTGGATCTAAGGTTATAGAATAGTAAGAAATGACCAAAATATCACTTTTTCATTCTCATCATATTTATATTGTACAACCATTTCTCTATCAAATTCAGTTTATTTGAGGCAAGTATTCCTTCTAGAAGTATTTTAAAATAATTTTTGTATTAGGTGGGGTAGTGTTTGTTTACCTTAGCAACGACCATAAGCAGGTAAATATTTTTGTTTTTGTTTTTTTGTAAATAATACCGGTACTTTTTAATTATTTTCTAATGAAGTTAAAATGCGATATGCTTATAGATATAAAGGAAGTAGCTAAGGGAATGTACTCTATTACTTCACTGTCCCAGTCAACAAAAGCATGTTTATTTTCTGTTGGATTTTGTGTAATTTCTAGCAACATTTTTTCGATTTGGATTGCTGCTGGTGAAAGACTCTTTTGTATATTTTGATATTTAGATCTATATTCATATTGCATTTTTATTTGTGTAACAATAATGGCCAATAAGCATAATAAAAGGCAAGGTTGTGGTAGAAAAAGAAAATTTCGTGGGAATAAATACACCAAGTCTGCAAAGTCTACAAGTAGTACAAGTGATGATCATGGACAAGTTGGTGAACAACAAGAGACACATCAAGCTGCTTCACCTAATGTAGATATTTCATCTGAATCAAGTTTATCAGATAATCCACTGGATTGTAATATCTTTTTAAACCTAGCATGTTTTAATAATTTCTTGGCAAGTTACTTGATATGTCCTAAATGCTTCAACTATTCTCTAAATTTGTTTTTGAATGAAAGCGCAAGAATTGGATTTTGTCAGGAACTAATTGTGAAATGCACTTCAGCTGACTGCTCATTTGAAGAAAGCTTTAGATCTTCTAAAGAAAATAGAGATGGTCAAAAAAGAGGATTTAGGGAAATAAATCTCAGAATGGTATCATTTGTAAGATCCATAGGTCGAGGTCACAGTGCGCTCTTGAATTCTTGTCAACACACAAACAGTCCACCTCCTATTTCTGAAACATCTTATCAATCTGTAATGCATACCATAGGCCTTGCATCTAAGAAAGTTGCAGAAGAAAGTATGGAAAAGGCTGCAAGGGAAGTGAAAGAAAAGGTTGGAATCAGCAACGAAGAAGGCATCACTGACTGCGGTGTGAGCGTTGATGGGACATGGCAGCGTTGAGGGCACTCGAGCCATCATGGCGTTGTTACAGCCATATCAATAGAAACAGGTAAATGTTTAGACGCAGAAATTCTTACAAATAGCTGTAGACTTTGCACAAAATGGTCTAGTAAGAAAGGAACAGCTGATTATGATTTAATAAGTGGATTACCAAACACAAATGTAAAGTAAATCATGTTGGTAGTTCAGGGGAACCGTCCGATGTCCTCTATTACTAGCTGTCTATATAATTCTTCTTATTCTTACTGTAAAGAAGAAAGCGTCTTGATTCTAAAGCGTCGCTTAGAGAGTTCTTGTTTTTTAACTATCTTTCACGTCACTTGTCACTAAGTACAACTTTCCCCTTATTCTCGAAACAAATAACTAAATCCTAATCATGTCATAACAGGGGGAACTGCTGTGGGGAGAGGGGGAAACTACTGTGTCGGTGACATCGTTTCGACTATAGCAAATGACCAGGCATTCATTATCATTTTTATGAGATTATTCCTCATTCCATATGCTAGGACAAATTTGTACAAAATCTCCTTCTTCCCTAGCGCTATTAGAGCATGGAATGGGTTGCCTGAGCTAGCCAGGAAAACTAGTGACTTGGCAGAGTTTAGGTCATTGGTTAATATCCATGACTAAATGCATGACGTGTAGGACGTAATCATCTTCTTTTTTGAAGTAACGTCTGTATCATATAAGATAAGATTCATAGTCGCAATTCACTGTCCTTTACATTGTTTAATTTATCATGAAATTCTTCAATAAAGAATTTTGCTATTACTTTAGTTTGTCTACCCGAGCAGTATTAGATTCAATTGAAAGCCTCCTGTAGGTTATGGCGGGCAGGAGACTTTGATTTTGTAATATATGGAGCGGGGAGTATACCACAAAGCAGCCATGTGAGGCAGGAAAAGACAAGACTTTCTTAAACAACCATACTAGGAAATTTAACTAGTTAATTTATTACAATTTGCAGCCTCTCAGCACGTCACGACGGAGAAAACAATCTCTGCAAAGCTTCAGAGAGATACATTATAATGGGTTCTCCTGATGCGGAAAAAAAGCCTGGGACAGAGTTGTATAATCCATGGCTGTTCTATCCCTGCAGTGTCAGTTACTTTACCAGCTTTTTGAAGAAAAAAATTGAGCTCCAGGTTGGTTTCTACATTGTTATGAAAACATTTATTTGTTGTTGTTTCAACTCAAGATCTGCATGTGGCTCTTGAAATTTGGTTGTGCCTCGAAAAAAACATGAAAATCAACCAACGGCGGAAAATGGTTATGTCTGCGCTGGTTGTGGCAAAGTATGTAGGTCGCAGATGGGGCTGTTTAGCCACGGAAAATACTGCATTCTTATAAATATTCAGAGTCGAAGACATGCCTTATTATTTACAAAGCTTGTATCAACTCCCTGTGTCTGTCTGGTGAAACGTGTGTACATGTTAATTCTCACGTACTCAATCTTGGAAAAAAAAACCTGAAATTTTGCACAATTTCTTTTATCTGCCAGTACAAGAATCAAATAAAAAAAACCCCAATTAGTTAGTTAATTATTGTTTATGAATTGTTGGTTTTTTTTTTTTTGGTATCTCGAGCAAGGGAAAGAAATTTCACTTGACTGATAAGCTGAATTATTATTATTTGTAGAAAGAAAATTTTGTAAATAACTGTAAAATCCATTTTTAAAGGCATATCTCAGGCAGAGGGGTTACCGTATTGGCTTGAGGAGGTTGAGTTCGAACTCAGGCTGCTAATTTTTTTTGATAGGATCATAGCGTATTAAAAACCTAAAAGCTAAACAAAAACAGTTGTTGAAAATATTTCTAATCGTGCATATTTATTATTGTTTGTCTAGAATCAAGATAGGCCCCTTATGTTATAAATTTAATTACATGACTAATCCAAACTAATTGATATAACTAGATTTAATACTTTTTTAAATATTATTTTTATTTTGCTTGTTATTAGGTTATATTTGAGTTTGAGTCTGTCTTTTCAATTTTATAAGCTGAAAAACGGACATTTTTAAATAGTATTCGGCATCTGTAAGCATGCTTTCTTTATGGCACTTAGTTTAGTTTCGAGGCGCACTTCAGTAGACGGACTTTAAAACGCCACATTTTAGTGACGCCCTTGTTAATGAGTTTGATATTACTGATGTAGACTTTTAGTTTAGTGACTGGCTTGACTGTGTCCAATTCTGTAATAAAGTTAGTCATTGTGCTATCTCAAGTTTGGATTCTGTATCGACTCTCTGTGACTGTGTTAGTTATGTATTGATCTCGCACTGGTAATTCACTACACAGTACACCCAAGCATCTATGATTCTTACCAAGGTAATAGAGAATATATAGAAATATAGAACTCCAATTCACACACACATCAAATCCAATCATGAATAGTAAAGATGACGACTATTATTATTATTATTATTATGTTAGAAAAGAATGACTATTCATTCTCTGGCACTGCCAGGGTCAAGTTTAGTTAAAGGGAAAGAAAATTCATCGTAGTCACATTATCAGTTTCCACTGACGAATTTTCTGGTGATGTAGCAGGTCTGCAGCAGTACCGTCCTCTGACATGCAACGAGGATGTTCCTAGGAATGTTAAGGGCCTTTTTATTATTATTATTACAGTGCACAGTCTAGCTCAAACCATTTCATTCCTCCCTTTCTCTCGACCAACACACGAGTCTTGCCTATGTAAAGTAAAGTAAAGATTTGAAGCTAAAATGTAAACTCTATGTATTATATATTGTAAATGTTTATTCCAAGTCGAGGTTACAATTGTCTTGTCTACGCTGTCGAAGCATCAGCAGACATTCCAGATGTATCTGATAAACTATTGGGTCAGGTGATCAAACCTGATCAACAGTGTCAACAGTTTTTTGGAAATGATTCCTTCTTTTGCAGGGTAAGTAACACAACTCGCTAACAGCCCAATTAAATTAACTTCTTTCCTACTAAGCAGAGTTATCACTCATATCACGCAATATTTGCTTAGTCACTTCATCATGCATTGACTTCTTAGTCACTTTTATTTCCTGCTAAGTCACTTCTTAATCATTGATTATCATCATATTAATTACCGATCCCCTAATTTGATGAGACTCTCCTTGCCCTGCTCTCGGAGGTAAATGAGTATTTCAGAGAATAGAACAAAGAGAAAAATACTGTAGCTATAATTTCTATTTCTTAAAATTAAATGTAAATAAATAAATGATAATCGATTTTCGCAGGAAGAAGAAGGAAACCGATATTGTTTCTGTAGCAAAAGAGAACATAAATAATGTAAATTTGTGAATACCTTGGTACTATCTTAGACAACAAATTAATTTTTAGTGTAAATACTGATTATTTCGGCCAAAAAGGGCAGCAAAGATTACCATTATTTAGAAAAAAAAGTTCCCTTTCACACCTTGTGGTCTATAGGGCAGATTATGTAAAGATCTTCTGTTTCTGTGGCCTATGGTTAACGAGTGTCATGTGGCCAGCATAACCACAGTCTTCACCAGGAATCGAAACACGGACCCCGGTTTGGAAGCCAAGCGCTTTACCGCTCAGCCACCTCACCGCTCTTAGAAAAATGTCCTCATTTAAAAATCCTTGGCGATGTTTTATCTAGACTCTCTATCACTGAAATCTGCCAAGCAATGTTATGTGCAGATGTTTTAAGAGGGTTATGTATCCCGCAGATAGCACTCACTGGAACATCTTGTGGCGATGGAAAGGTAAGCTTTCATCGATCCTCAATATATTTCAAAAACGTTTATCAACCACTGGTTGCATTAGGGTTATTGATCGGTGAAGAAACGCTAAGACAATGCGGTTATTGTACTAGAACTAGCAAGACAAATCTAAGCCAAAGAGAAAAAAAAATTGTTTACTGAATTAAACTTTTAAAAAATTGTGAGAGGGCAGTAAGGCCTCGTGGTCCAAATGTCGTTCGTTTTACTTGGACCTGCAGGGTCACATGTATGCATGTTTCTTGTAGTTTCTATGCAGTCGTTCACCCTTGCAGCAGTATATCTTTGTTTTTGAGCTTCCGTCACTCTCTCGCTCTCTTCCTTCTTTCTCTTTTTATTCCTTCCTTCTTTTCTCTCACTCTTTTCTCTCTTCCTTCTCTCTTCTTTTCATTTATTTTCTCTCTCTCTCTCTATCTCTGTTTGTCTTTTCCTACCTTCCTTCTCTCTCTCTTTTCATCCTTCCTTTTCTCTCTCTCTCTCATCTTTCTCTATTCTTTCTTTTATCTCTATTCCTTCCTTCCTTCTCTCTCTCTTTTCATCCTTCCTTTTCTCTCTTTCTCTCTCTCTCTCATCTTTCTCTCATCTTTCTTTTCTCTCTGTTCCTTCCTTCCTTCTCTCTCTCTTTTCATCCTTCCTTTTCTCTCTCTCTCTCTCTCTCTCTCTCTCATCTTTCTCTATTCTTTCTTTTCTCTCTGTTCCTACCTTCCTTCTCTCTCTCTTTCCATCCTTCCTTTTCTCTCTCTTTCTCTCTCTCTCTCTCATCTATCTCTATTCTTTCTTTTCTCTCTGTTCCTACCTTCCTTCTCTCTCTCTTTCCATCCATCCTTTTCTCTCTCTTTCTCTCTCTCTCTCATCTATCTCTATTCTTTCTTTTCTCTCTGTTCCTACCTTCCTTCTCTCTCTCTTTTCATCCTTCCTTTTCTCTCTCTTTCTCTCTCTCTCTCTCTCTCATCTATCTCTTTTCTTTCTTTTCTCTCTGTTTCTACCTTCCTTCTCTCTCTCTTTTCATCCTTCCTTTTCGCTCTCTTTCTCTCATCTTTCTCTATTCTTTCTTTTCTCTCTTTTCCTTCCTCTTTCTTTTTTTTTCTTCCTTTCTTTCTTCTCTCTTGTTAGATAGCTAGTTGAGTTAGTTGGGTTGCGCACTTTGTTAGCCCGACAGTGAACGTACATTTTATAGTGACTACATCGACTTTGGGGTTAGAGATTTGGATAGACTTTTAGAAATCAGTTACTGCTAGACTCTTGAGGGGTAGACATCGTTGTTAGTGACGGACTAGACTGTGGCCCATTCTGTATTAAAGATGGTTTATATTGTTCATCTGGATTTAACTTGGTTCTTGAGGCTTTGATCCTGTTGTAGCAGTTCATGTCTTGTAATGTGATGTTCATGTCCGAGTTCGCAGTTAAAATACACTCAACAAGGTATGCACGCACTTAGTATAATCAAGTATCTTTAGAGATACTTCAAGTACATCTGATTTACACATGCATCCGCACTCTCTATTTTTCTTCTTTCTCTCTATTTCCTCCTTCTGTCTCTCTTTTTTGCTTCCTCTCTCTTTTCCTCCCTCCTCTCTCTTTTTTCCCTCTTCTCACTTTATTTTCCTTCCTTCTTTCACTCTCTTTTCCTTTTTTTGTTCCCTCTTTTTTTTTGTCCTTCACTCTCTCTTTTCTTCCATCTTTCTCTCTCACCATTTCTCATGTTTCTGGGTTTAGTCTAGCCCTAAACTCGCTCAGTGTGACTCCACCCACTGCAACTACTATTTCATTGGTTGTACTACTTGTGGCAGAAATAGCCAACATCGTCCCTTTCCCCTATCCAGGGAAATAAATGAAGCAAAACTAATATTACAGAATCCTTAGTTAATGAGGCTTTAATGTTCAACCCCTACCCAGAGCGTAGCTAGGAATTTCCCATCATTTGGTAGCCCGGGAGGGGGGGGGGCTTGACCTCTTTGTGGGCACTTGCATTTTGCGTAATATTTAATATTCAATGGGAAAACACTCATTTTGGGTCCCCCCCCCTTCTAGTGGGGGCCGGGGGATTTTCAAATTCACCCTCCCTCCTCCCACACCCTAGCCACAGCCCCCTGTGGCTGCCTGGTGTGCGGTTTGCGCACTGGACTGTCGTTCAGATGTATGGATTGTCCAGGGTTTAAACCCTGCCCGGCCCGCTCCCATCCCCCGTCGTCCTGCGGGAGGTTTGGACTAGGAAGTAATTATCTTCAACTCTGAATGAACATCCGAAACATGTAAAACATTTTACAACATTTTACATTTTACCACCAATAAAAGTCAACGGGTTACATTGATAAAGTAAATATATGAAAAGTCAAGCAATCATATAAGCTTGACTAAAACAAAAAAATGTAATTCCCTCCACTAAATAAATTGATCTGTTTTGTTATCAGTCGCCCCATAAAACAGTGCAGAGATATGCTCTTTCTATCTTTGGTTCAATTTTGAGTCAGAATCTAGTCAGTTCAAAGTTCATAGTGATGTTATAGAATTTTTTTGTTACCAGGAAGAACTAACAAAATCTTTTTTTTTTTCTGCATTTACTTAGAAACTAATTCATACGTAGAGATTAATTCACGTGTAGGCCTAAACTATTCCTAATAATTATTTAAATAGTTCGAGGAACACCAAGCCAGGCCTCCCGCGGAACACTATTAAGAAAACACTGGTCTAAATGTTGATGAAATTTTTTTTTTAATTTACAAATAATAGAAGTACATCATTTTTTTTACAAAGCTTTTATCAATTCACTCTGTCTATCTGTCTGTATGGCAAAAAGTTTGTACCTGTTATTTCTCCCACACCCAATCTCGTATTTAGCTGAAATTTTGCTTCATTTTTTTTTACCTGATAACACAAGAATAAAATTTAAAAAATAGCTAATTGGTTAATTAACTATTGATAATGAATTATTTTTTTTTAAATAAGGGAAAGAAATCGTACTTAAAAGATGTGGTGGCATAAGTTGAATTAGTCCGCTGGAGGAATCTTTAGCCCTGAGGGAACATTTTTTTACAGACATCTACGAGTCCATAGGATATGAGAAATGTGCTCATCTTCGATCACGAAGGAGGATATATATAAATTATTTCTCTAGTGCTATTAGAGCATGGAATGGGTTGCCTGATCTAGCTAGGAAAACTAGTGACTTGCAGAGTTTAGGTCATTGGTTAATATGCATGGCTAAAGGACGCGAAGGACGTAATCATCTTCTTTTTTTTTGAAGTAACGTCTATATTATATAAAATTAGATATATATTTACATATAAGGAAAAAAAGTAAAGTTTACCTTTCAGACCATACGGTCTATATCTCAGATGTTGTTAAGGTAACCTGTTTCTGTGGCCTATAGTTAAGGAAGGTGTCATGTGGCCAGTACAACGACCAACTGCCTTTAATTTTATTCAACTTATGTCAGGTACTCATTAGAGCTGGGTGGACTCAGAGATGCTCTTAAGCTCCCGAAATTAAAAATCCCAGTCTATAATTACGTGAATGATTTTAACTAATTGATTCAATTACATTTAATATAACTTTTGTTGTTTTTTTAAAAGTATTTTTATGTTCTTCTTGGTAAAATCTTGAAACAAAATAAGTAATTTATCACACAGTGTATAAAATTTTAATCATTGAATTTTTAAATACCTGTCTTTGTTTCAGGTCTGCATAAATGGACAATGTGTCAGCGACCCATACGCTCCTCAAATTGATGGTGTGTAACTTAAAGATCTTAAATATTCTTTTTCTTATTCACCTAATCAGAACTGAATATTGATTTTTTTAAATAATCTAATTTATATTGGTACTAAGGGGAGATTTCATAACACATCCATACGATAATAGGCCAAATGTTTTTGAAATTATGGTCGCTTCAGTTGTGTCCATTGTAAAACACATTTTTTAAAACTGCCATCAATGTACCTTTATGTACATTATAAAGCTAACTTAATTTTCCCAGCAATACTTTTCTCTTTAGAAGTAGTAAATCTTAATAGTGTGCTATTGCTGCTACTCTACGGTTAATGCAGCTCTGTTAATTAACTATTGATAATGAATTATTTTTTAAATAAGGGAAAGAAATCGTACTTAAAAGATGTGGTGGCATTAAGTTGAATTAGTCCGCTTGAGGACTCTTTTGAGCAGCTCTGTTACATTTTACTCTCTCTAGAAAACTGTGCGTTTGGAGACAGACCAAGCTATTCTTGCAGTTTGTTTATCAATGACTTTATGGGCAACTGTTACTCTACTCTTGGCTATCGAGCATGTTGTGACACGTGTAACAATGTGTCTAGGCCCGTGAAAGGTAAACCTCAATACACACTTTCAATGATCTATTACGTCATACATAATGCCATACATGTCAATCCATGTTTAGTAACGCTTAGAGAATCTTAGAGGAATGTAATCCTTCAGGAATTAAGATATATGGCTAAATATGTAGGCTTTGGTCTCCTTAGATAAATGTAGATGTTATTTCTCCAACACCTATTCTTGTATCAAGTGGAAACTTGAATAATTATTCATTGTAGCTAAGAAAACATGAATCAATTAAAAATAAACCCATTAGTCAATTCATTATTGGCAATTAATTATTGTGTTTGATATCGAATAAAGGAAACTACTTCTACATTATTCAGAACTAAAGCTGTAAATGCAGTTTTTTTTCCTTCTTATTGCTAACTGAAGAAGGTGAAGATCAGGACACCTCCCTGTTCGAGTTAGAGCCCGATGTAGTAGAGCTGTTGATTACTTCTAAAGTACAAATGTTGGCTTTTAGAATGTGTTCAAGTGTGACTTACAGAACGAGACTTGTGCCAGGGTAGAACAGATGTACACCTCAGTGGAAGAGATGACGAGCCCCGAGCTGAAAACTTTCAACAAGGTGGTAGAAACCCAGAGCCACGAAATACGCAGCTACAATGGCCATGCTAGTGAAGATGGTGCCTTCTGTAACATCAATAGCAAGCCGTATGAAAGTAACTCCTATGACAAAAAATGTGGTGATTGCTACGATTTCCTCAACGAGTACAGAATCACTTCACTTCAAGTTACCTCGCAATGTGACCAGTACGAGGCGAAGTCAGAACCAGCAAGGTGTGTGAAGTCCGGAGTAAGACTAGGTTTTTGGACATTCAGTTATTGCCAATTATGATGTATTTGAAATTAAAATGTTACTGTTACTTTGGAACCCCGAGTAGTGAGGTTCTTTAAGTTCGTCGTGTCGTGTGGTGCAGTTTGCAGAGAGCCTGGATATGGGAGATTCGTTACAATACTTATGATATGGCACTCAAAATGTTGGCCAATAGTAAGTAATGCCTGGCTGATTTTGACACTCAGTCCGCCTCTGTACCAAACAGTGATAATTATCTATACAAATCCATAATTATTAAATGGAGTTGACAATTTTCATAGTGCAATGCCAAAAAAAAAACACATACATATTTTATAGTTCGTCCATCGTGGTTTTGCACTGGGTTTTGTGCTTCCTCATGTGGTTGGTCAGACCTATGTGAGCCCGGAATGTTTGGCTGCACGCTGGGCAGGTTATTCCAGCTGGAGCTAGTGTAATTGGCCTTGCTTTTCTTCTCTGGCGTTTTTCTTCTGCCAGCGCTGTTCTATTTTCCTCAGCTATTTGTGCGCCATATATGCTCTATTAAAACACACAGCGAATCGATAGTTCATAACTTTACACACCAGAATGACTTTTTTAAAAGAATTCTCCATATAGGCCTAATTTAAATTTGATATTGTACCACTTTAGGCTGTGAATACGGAGATAGAATCATCGATTGTACAAAAGATCACTGCTTGAATTCTCAAGTGGATTGCTGCGGCATGTGTAGCTATGGCACCCCCTTTACCCCAACGTACAGCACCAGAAGAAGCACACGATTAGCCACGACAGTAAATCCCCTTGTGCTATTCACTTCAATTAAAGGTAGGAAACTTTGTTGACATTTAATGGGATGTATGAACTACTAGTTTTTAACAATAAGTACTATCAGGCGTTCATATGCAATTCTTGCGAAAAGTTTCTATCAGATTGTTTCTATTTAATAATTTGATTGCCAGGGGAACAAAGGATTTTTTTGTGTCTGTTTGTCTTTGCTATCGGTGTTTTGTATCTCTTTAGTGATGGTAAAATCACAAAATCCTGACCCAAAGGATGACCTTTTATTTCTAGAATCTTTTTAGCTTGTAGCTGCCCGAATGGGTTTTTTTTTTTTTGCCAATGATTTTATCAGCAGCATTTAAGATTCTATGCAATTCTTGATAGAAATGAGAAAGCTGGGTGAGCTTTGATGTTCTCGATTAGTGACATCGTGATATATATGCGTTTTCGTAATAGCTACTCGGATTTGCAGGCGCTCTCAATTACTCATAAGACTTTGAAGCACTTTAAAATATGTATTCACAAGGGGCAAAGGTCAATGAGTAGCCTTACATGGGCGTCCTTATCGTTACAAATTGAATCGTCTCTTCTTCTAGCTACACTTTTTAGTTTCGGGATTTGTAGTTAAAGATTTCTTAATTCTACTTGATATCCTAATATCTTCTTTTTTTTTTATCTCACTCGATGTGAGGACGTAACTGGAGCGGTGGTTCTCACACTGTATTGTTGTGGTTACAGTACAAGAACATGAAGACATTTCCGGGCGGGGTACGTAGTTATGATCGCTGCCATTGTGGAACCTTCAGACAAGACTTTGGTCCATGCCTGGTCGTTGAATAAATTCGTTCCCAATGAATTGTCTGGATAATGGCGCTTACGGCGTCGATTATCTACTGGACATTTTACAAGGTGATATTGTAGGTTTACAGCTGTATTGCCCACTGACATTCTTAGGGACTTTTAGGGCCTCAAAGGTGGCTGCGTGGTCAGTTGTCATTATCCCCTCGTTTAATATAATAAGGCTTGTCTTCGAGTCCGAAGATTAGTTTCAAATGTGTATCCCGCGGCCTTTGTGAGTGACCTCCAGCTGTCTTGTTCTGAGGCCGCATGCAACCAGGTACTCTGTTCTATGTCAGCTAGGGCAAGTTAGCGCCTAAGCTGGTCTTTGAAGCGTTTCCATGGGGCGCCTCTGTTACGTCGACCACCTTTTAGCTCACCAAAAAAGACTGCTTTTGGCATATGTTCGTCCCCCACACGGGATACGTGCCCTGCCCAGCGTAACTGTCGGACCATAAGAAGTCCCTCTCATATAACAAGGTATAATGTTATTTTATATTATTTCTATAGTCGCTTAGTCTCTAAACTTAGGCTCTCATATTTTATTTTCTATCGATTCACTTGTCTGTCTGGTAAAAAGTTTGAACACGTTGTTTTTTTCTCACATTCATTCTCGGATCTACGACAAGGGATGTGGCAAAGATTTGGCAATGTTGAAAATTTAATTATTTTTTTTGTGTGTGTGGGGATCTGATTTCTGCATTTTACCAGTATTTTGATATGCTTATCTTTAAATACTTTTATGTCTACAGGTTTTTCTTTTGTTACATTTCCCAGGCCTCATTTAGCATAATTCTTCTTCTTTGTTGCCAAGCATTGTATATATGCGAATCTAAAACACTAAAACTGTACTTTGCATAAGCCGCTCTTTTTTTTTTGGAGCATTCAAGATATAGTCTTGTCATGTATTTTTTTAAATACTGTACAGATTGTAAACCAGGAGGTCAAGACTTGAGACCAGAACTGTGTACTAACTTTAGCGTCTGCCTAATACAGCCAACACAGTGCTGTCACTACTGCTCGTCATATTACACGTCTGAAACTACAAGTACCACGACAACGAGACCATTGATACCATCCACTTCACCCAAAACTAGTAGGCAATGTATTGGTAGTAAATGTGACGTTAAAAAAAATACTTTAAAAAAAAAACAAAGCTTATATTAATATGATCAATTATTATGGATCAGTCATGTAATTAAATTTGTAATAGAGCTAGACTAACATTAATACATCTGCGATTAAATAGTCCTTAAAAAAACTAGACAAGATTCTGCTACTACGCTCTTGCGCACGCTCCATTGGCTTCCCGTGAAAGCGAGAATCGATTACAAGGTTGCCACACTTTGTCATCAGTGTATATATAACAATGAGATGCCCTTGTACCTTAGCGAACTGATTACTCCATATGTCCCCCAGAGAGCCCTGCGCTCAATGGACTCAACGCTTTTAGTAGTGCCACGTTTCTCCCTCAAAAGCTACGGTCTGCGTGCTTTTTCAGTTCACGGACCAAAGGTTTGGAACTCTCTCCCCATTGATCTCAGACAGGCAACATGCTACACCAATTTTAAGAAGAACATTAAGACCTATCTGTTTAAAACTTTTTTAGATTAACTGTCATTTTAGCTCTAGTGTTTTTTGTTTGTAATGTTATTACAGCGCCTTGAGCCTACATTTTGTTTGTTAACAGCGCTTTATAAATAAAATTATTATTAAATTTGATCTGTATGATCTAGAGCTTAGAGCTAGACCAGTAGACATTAAGCTATAGACTTCTGTTTGAGATTTGATCTGGATGATGTAGAGCTTAGAGCTAGACCAGTAGACATTGAGCTATAGACTTCTGTTTGAGATTTGATCTGGATGATCTAGAGCTTAGAGCTAGACCAGTAGACATTGAGCTGTAGACTTCTGTTAGTTTGAGATTTGATCTGGATGATGTAGAGCTTAGAGCTAGACCAGTAGACATTGAGCTATAGACTTCTGTTTGAGATTTGATCTGGATGATGTAGAGCTTAGAGCTAGACCAGTAGACATTGAGCTATAGAACTCTGCTACTTTGAGATTTGATCTGTATGATGTAGAGCTTAGAGCTAGACCAGTAGACATTGAGCTATAGACTTCTGTTAGTTTGAGATTTGATCTGGATGATTCAGAGCTAGACCAGTAGACATTGAGCTATAGACTTCTGTTAGTTTGAGATTTGATCTGGATGATTCAGAGCTAGACCAGTAGACATTGAGCTATAGAACTCTGTTAGTTTGAGATTTGATCTGGATGATTCAGAGCTAGACCATCAGACATTGAGCTATAGGACTCTGTTAGTTTGAGATTTGATCTGGATGATGTAGAGCTTAGAGCTAGACCAGTAGACATTGAGCTATAGGACTCTGTTAGTTTGAGATTTGATCTGGATGATGTAGAGCTTAGAGCTAGACCAGTAGACATTGAGCTATAGGACTCTGCTAGTTTGAGATTTGATCTGGATGATTCAGAGCTAGACCATCAGACATTGAGCTATAGGACTCTGTTAGTTTGAGATTTGATCTGGATGATGTAGAGCTTAGAGCTAGACCAGTAGACATTGAGCTATAGGACTCTGTTAGTTTGAGATTTGATCTGGATGATGTAGAGCTTAGAGCTAGACCAGTAGACATTGAGCTATAGGACTCTGTTAGTTTGAGATTTGATCTGGATGATGTAGAGCTTAGAGCTAGACCAGTAGACATTGAGCTATAGACTTCTGTTAGTTTGAGATTTGATCTGGATGATGTAGAGCTTAGAGCTAGATCAGTAGACATTGAGCTATAGACTTCTGTTAGTTTGAGATTTGAGCTGGATGATGTAGAGCTTAGAGCTAGACCAGTAGACATTGAGCTATAGACTTCTGTTAGTTTGAGATTTGATCTGGATGATGTAGAGCTTAGAGCTAGACCAGTAGACATTGAGTTATAGACTTCTGTTAGTTTGAGATTTGATCTGGATGATTCAGAGCTAGACCAGTAGACATTGATCTATAGAACTCTGCTAGTTTAAGATTTGATCTGGATGTTTCAGAGCTAGACTAGTAGACATTGAGCTATAGGACTCTGCTAGTTTGAGATTTGATCTGTATGATGTAGAGCTTAGAGCTAGACATTGAACTATAGAACTCTGCTAGTTTGAGATTTGATCTGGATGATTCAGAGCTAGACTAGTAGACATTGAGCTATAGAACTCTGCTACTTTGAGATTTGATCTGTATGATGTAGAGCTTAGAGCTAGACATTGAACTATAGAACTCTGCTAGTTTGAGATTTGATCTGGATGATGTAGAGCTTAGAGCTAGACATTGAACTATAGAACTCTGCTACTTTGAGATTTGATCTGTATGATGTAGAGCTTAGAGCTAGACATTGAACTATAGAACTCTGCTAGTTTGAGATTTGATCTGGATGATTCAGAGCTAGACAAGTAGACATTGAACTATAGAACTCTGCTAGTTTGAGATTTGATCTGGATGATTCAGAGCTAGACTAGTAGACATTGAACTATAGAACTCTGCTAGTTTGAGATTTGATCTGTATGATGTAGAGCTAAGAGCTAGACCAGTAGACATTGAGCTATAGGACTCTGCTACTTTGAGATTTGATCTGTATGATGTAGAGCTAAGAGCTAGACCAGTAGACATTGAGCTATAGGACTCTGCTAGTTTGAGATTTGATCTGGATGATTCAGAGCTAGACCAGTAGACATTGATCTATAGAACTCTGCTAGTTTGAGATTTGATCTGGATGATTCAGAGCTAGACCAGTAGACATTGAGCTATAGAACTCTGCTAGTTTGAGATTTGATCTGGATGATTCAGAGCTAGACCATCAGACATTGAGCTATAGACTTCTGTTTGAGATTTGATCTGGATGATGTAGAGCTTAGAGCTAGACCAGTAGACATTGAGCTATAGACTTCTGTTTGAGATTTGATCTGTATGATCTAGATTCTAGAGCTTAGAGCTAGACCAGTAGACATTGAGCTATAGACTTCTGTTAGTTTGAGATTTGATCTGGATGATGTAGAGCTTAGATCTAGACCAGTAGACATTGAGCTATAGACTTCTGTTAGTTTGAGATTTGAGCTGGATGATGTAGAGCTTAGAGCTAGACCAGAAGACATTGAGCTATAGACTTCTGTTAGTTTGAGATTTGATCTGTATGATCTAGAGCTTAGAGCTAGACCAGTAGACATTGAGCTATAGGACTCTGCTAGTTTGAGATTTGATCTGGATGATTCAGAGCTAGACCAGTAGACATTGAGCTATAGAACTCTGCTAGTTTGAGATTTGATCTGGATGAGTTTGATACAACAGTACAGAGTTTATACATCAGTACAGAGTTTATACATCAGTACAGATTTTTTACATCAGTACAGAGTTTATACATCAGTACAGAGTTTATACATCAGTACAGTACGGTTGAGCATTTTTACAGACACTGTTTCGTGTTACCAATTGTACAGTATTGACTAATTGACTCCTTTTTTGAAGTGACCCATTATGTTTCATAGAGATATTAGACATTAATTAAGTTTTATGGAGCCCGAATTGTCAAGTTGAGTAGGTTGTGAAGTGTTTGCATAAAGCCTGGATAGAAAGAGTGATGTTACAATATTGTAGTCTTTCGATCAGGACTGTGTTATTGTGTAATTGTGTGTGTATATGTATACATAGCTCCTCCATCGTGGTTGAATACGAACACGTTTCTGGTTTTCTATGAACTCGACTATGACTATAAGTCCAATCCTCGTTTTAAAAAGGCAGTATATTTTTCTGCTTCAAAGAATGTAAAATTGTAAATTAATGTGTATTATTGCTTATCAAATGGTATATCAGTCTATACCAACTCTATACCACTGTGTATATTACAGAGAGAGTATCATCGTGATGCGTGCATTAAAGTTTTAAAATTGTGTTAAAAGAATGTGACGTGTATAATTGTAATCAAAAAATGCAAATTATTGTTTCAATTGTGTAGCCTACAAAAGTTGTTTTCGCTTAAAGATATTTGTGACGTTATAATACACGAAATTGCTGTTTTAATCGTACCTGCCCCAACTAATCCCTTAGCCTAATCTTTTTTCATTAGTTGCTAAACATTTAGATAAAAATAATGTATGCTGCAAGTCACAAATCGAAGAGCACTGAAGACATTCTTGATGATATAGTATGTATTTTTTAAATTGTCTACAGAATGTGAACCAGGAGATCCAGACTTGAGGCCAGAACTGTGCACTAACACTAGTGTCTGCCAGACAAAGTCATCACTATGCTGTCACTATTGCTCGTTACATTACAATTCTGCAACTACAAGTACCACACAATTAACGTCCCCCAACGGTAGGAAAATGTGTAACAAAATGTGTGCAAATACATTTAACATTTTTCGAATGCTTATTCAGTTTTGAAGATGAACTACATCCTGGCCCAAACCTCCCGCAGGACGAAGGGGGAAGGCAGCGGGCAGGGTTTGCACTCATGAACATCGAGACCACCGAACGACAGCCCAGAACGCATAACAAACGATTAAGCAGCCATTCATGTTTTATTACATGTGTTTTATCTGACGTTTGAGCTTTTGGTAGTGTAAGTGATTTGCAATTTGTATCTAGGTTCTAAGCTTTAAACTATTCCTTTGTCTAATAAACGTGTTTTAGAAAAGATACATAGCCATTAAACGATCTTTTATATACGTAAAAATATTTTGAGTCAAGAGAAGTTAATTAAAAGATTGTACCTGTACTTTCATTCAATATAGACTCATATGTATCACTGGAAATAAAATAGTGTGTATCTTTATGTCTCAAAGATTGTTTATCATTATGCATTTTTATGAAAAACCGACTTGCATAAATATTATAACAATAAAAACGGTTAACTTTCAGAAATCTTAAAGTAGCCTAAGCAAAAGAGATTTTCCAAGCTGTAAAATCAGATTTTCACAAGATTTTCTATAAGTGTCACAGGTTGAGGAAAGGACAGACTGACAGACCACACAAAGCTATGGCGGCTTTCCTGCCTTTCGGTGGCCAGTAATATTGTCGAGAGAATAATAATAATCTTTATTATCCATTAGGAAATGTATCTTACATTTTGTTCATTACACCATTAAAACATCAGAACTATAAAAAAAAAAAAAAAATATACAGTAGGCCTAGATATTTCGATCTGCTTAATTTGCCTTAGCTCTTGTAAGTGGAAACAATTATCATGATGTCAGTTATGGTAGAAACTTTGTTTACAATAAGAAATTTTAATGAGGTTTATAATAATAATAATAAAGCTTGTCTTCGAGTCTGAAGATTAATGAGTAGTGCAGTATTTCACGTGGCTACGTAGCCCTAACTGTGACCAACATATTTTGCCACAATCAGCCATTCAGCGCAGACATAACCATTGAGTGAGGTTTCTACAAAACACGAAATGCCTCGTTTCCTGTTTTATTGAAGTCATTTTTTTCTTTATAATAACAAAAAATATTCAACCATGTATTGGAAATGTTTATTTGTCGGTATTCTGTTCAGTCCATAGGTTTGTTGTTTCCTTATTTAAACTAATCCACTTTATCGGTTGCTTAAATTTTGTTTTGTGAGCTAGAGGTATTTGTATTTTTTGACACATCGCACAATTTAGGCCATGTCCTGCCCATAATCCATCAAAGGAACTAGAGGTCAACATATCTAATTTTGATTAAGTTGTGCAATAAGCAGTACTGTTTACAGTAGTCGAGACATGATGAAAGTAATGTAGGCCTATAATTATCTGTTTACTTTTAACTTTTAACAGAGTGTGTACTAGGAGAACCAGATTTAAGTCCACAGCTGTGTACTAGCCGTAGTATCTGCCAGACACAGCCATTGATGTGCTGTAAATATTGTTCTTCCCGAGACAATTCTGCAAGCCATCTCTCTTTATACACTATTTGGATATATTGTTTTTGTATTGCGTTCATTCTTTATATTAAAACAAATGTCTATTAGGTAGATAAAGTACAAATGTCTATTAAGTAGATAAAGTACAAATGTCTATTAGGGAGCTAAAGTACAAGACTCTTAGGTAGATAAAGTACTTACCCTTGTTTGGAATTTTTTTTTAGTTTTTGTCAATTTCTTATCTTTGTACCATTTTAAGCATTGTTTACACAAGGAAATCAATTATAATGAAGCAATCTATCAATCATAATGAAGCAATCGTTGGTGTACTGTGCATGAAATAATACACCTCTAAAACATGTAACCAGGGCCGGACTTAGATAATGAGCCTCCTTGTCCTTATCATTATGAGGAACATTTTGTACATCCTCTTATAATTCTGGATCTAGAGATAAATTATGTTGCTTGTTTTTATTTCTTTTATTAAACAGTTTCAAGTTCTTTATATAATGTGTTGCCTTTTCCATTTATAGTTATTCTATAGTTTGCTGCACTAGTTTGTTTTGTGTCTTTTAAAGTAAATGAGCTTTCCAATTTTATTTTTAAAATCATTGACCAGAAGTATCTAATACCATATCACCTGATTCTGATTTGCTCTATAAAGAAAACTTAACTAGACCCCACACCAGATGTGGAAAAATATGCAGGTCATGACTGGGTTTGCATTCATCTTTAATCTTGGAAATTGAAGGCAATGCCATTCATTGTATATCATTTGTTTGTCTTCAGTGAAATTATTACAGGATTGTTTCCACAAATTTGCTATGTTGTCTGTCTTCTTCATCAGTTATTTTATTTAATGTACCGTACACCTTAATAATGTTGATTCATCTATATTATATTTTTTCTGTAAGCAAGTACTCTATAATTAATGTAATTACAAAACAGTGTATGATGCTGGCAAAAACTTGTTACTGCAGATTACTAAACAGCTGTATGCTGGTATTTGAGTTTGGTGTAAACAAATACAGACAATACTCCACAAATAAATGACAGAAGAGGGAACTGTTTCAAAATTTTAATCTCAACAAATAGTTCATAACAAATAGTTCATAACAAATAGTTCATCCTAATTATAGGTCAATAACAAGCCTTACATGCAGGTAATATCCTTAGTACTTTATTTCCTCACATAGATAGTTTGATTATGCAACTCGCAAGTAACATTCCAGAAAAGCTGTGACTCAAACAGTATCCCTACAAAATAACTGTCCAGATATCATGGCTACATTAATTTTTAAAAAGTAAATGTTCGAAGTTAATATGCGAAAAAAAAAAGTTAAATATGAAGAAAACAGGCAGCTTCCAAAGCTTATAAAATAATTGTATATATAGTGCAATGCAATGTTAATAAACAAATTTACAATCAGGCCTTCAAGGGCCAAAATTCTGAAATTCATCAGCAGAAGTAGAAAGACAATAGTATAAAGCCTGTGAGGCCACTGATCTTGTATCGACACTTGCTGTTCCTTTGGATCTAGATCAGTTGCTTGGAGAGAGGGAAACTGCTGAGGAGATATAGTTTCGGCCATTGCACAGGGATTCATTTCCATATAGTAGTTTCACAACTGAAGGATCACAATTAAATCAAGCTTGAACTTTTCTCATCTGGAGTCTTTGATCTCCCATCAAACTTTTACTCAGGTGGCAAATAGGGGTATGCTCTTCAGATATGGCAAATATCGAAGAAATAAAATACTTATGGTATACCAAAATCGAACCTGCTGCCTGTATGAAAAGGAAGGATCCACAAAGATTATGGCACCTTAACTGAAAGTAAAGGCAGCTATCCAGAGAGCTTAATAGGCCACCCCCAGCTGGTTGTGTGCAGGGTTAATAACAGTCATATAAAAAAAAAATATTGTTGGGAAAGCTAAAACAAATATGAATAATATAAAGTTAATTTTTAAAAAATGTTTAGGCTATAATAAAACGCCCTTAACGTTGAAGGAAAAAGCATTGATCACACAATAAGCCTTCTATGATGGACTAGAAGAATTTATGACAAGGCAACACTGCAGGACATCAAAATAGTTTTAGGAGATTTCAATGCCAAAATTGGAAAAGAATTCGCCTTCAGACCAATAATCGGCAAAGAAAACTTATATGAAGAGGCAAATAATAATGACCTAACATTACTGGGTTTGGCCTCAGGAAAAGGAATGTCTATCTGTAGCACTAAATTCCAGCATAAGAAAATGTACAAAGCAACATGGATCTCACCTGATGGAAAAACCAAAATCCAATAGATCATAAATGGATAATCATAAGTAAAAGATGTAGATTTGATGTCTTTCATGTAAGAAGTTTCAGAGAAACAGATGCAGACCATCTAGTAGCCAAAGCTAAATTTAGACAAAGAGTAAAAGTAAAATATACAATAACCAAAGTAGCACAGCAATATGATACTCAAAAACTCATGATAGACCCACTTGATGCAGAAACTTAAGAATTCCTAACACATCTAACAGCATTGGAAAAGGACAATTACAATCTAGACTATAATTCTAAGGGCACTTACTGATTCCCCCACCTTTCACTAGTTACGGTACCCCGATTGTGGTGAACTAAAAAAAATACAAATTTAACTTGTTATTACTTAACTTGTCTCTAGAACAACGGTTCTCAACCTTTTAAGCTTGGCGACCCCTTTTTAGAATCCCCCACTCGGCCGCGACCCCCCCCCCCCCCACACACACAGCAAAAGAAGAATAGACAAAAACAATCCATATTTTCGATGGTCTTAGGCGACACCCAATGGGGTCGCGACCCACAGGTTGAGAACCCCTGCTCTAGAACAACTAAGCCAGTTCACAAATGGAAGCTACAGCAATTAAAACTTCCCAAAATGATGTTTCATTCCCAATTTTATCTTCAAGTTGCTATAACAAAAAGACAATTTTATACTTCTTTCTGTTTTAATCACCATTTAAAAAAAAAACTCCTTTCGAAAGTAAATTTCAATGGCAGTATGTGGCCCCTAACTTGTTTTTGTAGACATTATATGAAAACAATCTTTTTTTTTCTATCAAAGCTAGGACAAAAATTTTGTTTTATGTGTGTAAAATGTTTTAAAAAGAAAAAGCAAATATAGATATTTTATTTTGTGTGTTGGGGTGGTGGTAAAAAAAAAACGGCCAGAAGGATGTGTTTGTGTGTGGGAGATCAATATAAGTGAGCCGCTCTAATTCAAAGTAATATCTTAGAAGAGTATTGAAATTGGATGGGGGATATTGGGTCAAAATGTTACGTGAGAACAGTTCACAGGCCAGAAGTGTGTATGGGAAGGAATTTAAAGCTGGCCACTCCAATTAAATGAAGCATATACTAGAATTCACAGACCAAAAGATAAATTGTTGAAGCACAACAACAGACGTAGCCTGTGGGTAATCCTAATTATAACAAATGAGCAATAAAAAAACAACAACATGCTATTAAAAGTAAAGCAGATGACATGGTTGGATTTAAGCAAAAGAAAAGGAGAGTCTGACATATAGAATGCAGGCATATTGAACAGACAAATAATGCTAAAGAAAGAAACCAGAAAGCAGTACAAAGAAGCAAGGCGAAGGGTTACAAAATCTGTCGAAAGCATAAAAATGAGGCAATAAAAAAAAAAGAGCACTCATTGAGAACCTTGATGCGAGAGGAATGGGCATGAAAATAAGGGATGACAAGAATGGATTTCAAGCAAGATCACACATGTATGAGAACAATAATGGTGTTCTCGTCACAAAAAAAAAACCAGAAGGGCTGAATACTTTGAGGAGTTCCTAAATAAAACAAGATGGAGACAAAGGAAAATATGAACAGCCACCAACACAATAAACCTACCAACACTATAAACTCACCAACTCTAATTTAAACATCAGAAATAAAAAATTACAAAGCACCAGGAGAGGACCAAAATTACAACAGAGCTACTAAAAATGGAGGAAAAAACCTGAATTCACAATTAGACTAACCAATATCAAGAATTTTGGAAGAAGTAACATTAACAGATTGAAAGCAGCACTCATAACATAAATTAAAACTAAAAAAAATGTCAAGAAAACAATGTACTAGTACATCAACTTAAATCGCTTATGATGGTATCAAAAGGAAATATCTCTATGAAATACTGAACAACTTAACAAGACTTACGCATATGAAATGAAACAACTCAATTTTACAGTGATAACATATAGATCTAAAACACATAAAAAAAATTATTTTAAAATTAAAAAAACACAACAATCATTCAAAAAAGACCTGAATCAACACATTTTTAAAATTGTCCCAAACTTGTTTTTTTTTCCATATAATTGCCCAAAACTTGTTTTTTTTCATTCTGAAGGAAGTTACATTTTGTAGAATAAAATTTCAGTATATTTAAGGCTGCTCACATGTTTTCATTTATTCATTTCATTGACAGTCTGTGGATAGGTTAAAAACAAAATTTAGTGATATCAAAGACTCTAATAAAAGCAAGTCATTTTAATTAAAAAAACAAACAAACAAAAAAAACATAAAATATACTTTAAAAAAAAAAACAAAGCTTATATTTAAGTGTGATTGTATCAGTTAGTTTGGATCAGTCATGTAATTATATGATTGGCCAAGACATAGTAAATCTGTGCAATTAGAAATATTTGTACCAATTGTTTTTGTTTAGCTTTCTCAATGCGCTATGATCCTATCACTTGTTTGGACCAGTTGTGAAAGGGGGAGGGACTATCTAGGTGAATGATTCCATGATTGTTATTGAAATGCATACAAATAATTTTCACTGATGTCTCAGGAGTTCTCAGGGGGACTAATTCAACTTATACCACAACATCTGTCAAGTAGGATTTCTTTTTTTTTTGCTCAAGATACCCAACAAAATAATTAATTACGGTAGCAATAGTTAATTAACTAATTGGTTAATTTTTTAAATTGATTCTTGCATTGTCATGTAAAAGAAATAATTTAGCAAAATTTCAGCTTGACCAGAGATTAGGTGTACGAGAAAAAATGTGTACAAACTTTTTACCATACAGACAGATGGAGTGAGTGTAAAAAAAAATAACATATAAGTGACATCACGTTTAATTTTCTATAGAGGAGCAGTTAATTGGATGGGTACTTGGTCATGCTGTACACACTCTGAACAGATGTCATGATGGTCCTATGCACAAACCTGGCCCTTCCCCATGTCATCCTGTAAGATTGGACTAGGATATCAAGATAATGTTTTGATGTAGAATGCAATTTTTCTGTTTGTTTGCACTAAATTTTTTTTGTCAATGTATATTTTTTTCCACCTCATCTTAAGGAATAAATGTTTTGAGATGACTGGGCATTTTGTAAAGAACTCTTTCTACACTATAAAATCGTAGAATTGAATAGCTCTTTTTTATATATACACACACATACACACAATAATATGTAGTGAAACATGTAGCCGTCTAGTAACCATCATAAAAAGGGCATCAAAAATTACACTCACAACATTGCCACATTTAAAGGAACTTTTTGAACAAAAGTGTCTAAGGAAAATCGAAAAAATCTTGGAAGACAACAGCCACCCGCTCCATCAGAACTATGTCAGGTAGTCGTGAAGTGGGCGACTACTGTCAATCAAAACAAGAACAAAGGGGTACAAAAACTTGTGCGTACTTCACTTGGTCAGACTATATCAATGCCACTCGTTGATCAGGAAACATGAACAGGACCAAGATGCCTGTGTGTAGTCGCTGAATAAACTTTCTATGTTGTGTCTGTTGTATTTATGTGTATGTTTCTGTTGTGTTGTCTTTATATGAGAAAAAGAGTCCTTGTAATCACAACAAATTTCCATTAGGATCAATAAAGCAGTCTTAGTATTTCTTAAGATTGTGGCATATAAAAATAGTAGCATGTTTATATAAAACTTGAAAGACTTTACAAATATTGTTAAATCACTCACAGTTTGGCAAGCCATATTAATATAAACTGGATCTGTTTCAGTTTGGTCAGCAATACGGGTGGAGGTTCTATTAATAGTTATAGTTAGGCCCTCTGTAGTCTTGGGCTGGAACAAGAATGGTCAAATAAAAAATTTGAAATCACAAACACTCTAATAAAAAAAAGACATCATTTTAACAATAAAAATACATGAAAACTGGAGCTCAAACATTCTAATAAAAAAACCCAGTCATTTTAATAATAAAAAAACAACTTTAAAACTCATTTAAGAACTCTATCCTATAAAATCATAGAAAATTATAAATCTACTTTATGCACATATTTACAGTATCAATTTTATTATACAAGTTTGTAATATATATATAGAAATAACAAGATTACAAAGATAGTTTGTGTGATCCCCCATTGAAGTCACCAATGGACCAGGAATATTTAAGCCATAGTCTTGTTTTGATCGTTAAAATTAATAAAATTGTAAAAAAATAATTTGGCTTTTTTTCCACAAACAGGACAACACTTCATCTTTGATAAAACTCTTCTGGAATAAGTAGAGTAGAGATCCAACTGATCACCTAAAAACAGAATGGAAACCTCCCAGACAGTGTCTGTGGCACCTGGTGCGGTAGCTCAGGGTGTCATCCCTTCCCATCAACTTTCTTCAAATATGTTCCAATAAACACTATTGCTGGTTAGTTCTTTTTGTGGAACAAATACAGTGAGATGATTACCTACTATTATTGATTTTTACTCAAATGTAAAATGAGTCTCAATTCTTTTATAAAATCCCAGTTTATGACATTTATTTAACTCATACTCAAAAGCAGCTATTTCTTATCATTTATGGAATCTAAAATTAAAAAGATCTAGATCTAGTATTTCACAGCCTACAATTCTGTGGGGTTGATAAAATACCTTTAAATATCCCTATGCACATTAAAAAATAACTTTATGAAGCTGCTTACAGATCTAGATCTATTCTAGATCTGAATTAGATTTTTTTTTTACATGAAAGTGAGAAGGGCAAAGGTTTTCATTGAAGAAATATTGGTTGAGCTTAATCTCTCTTTTAACATGATAAAGGGAATCAAACTGATGTTCCCTAACTTGCAGAATGTATCTTCTGCGGTAGCTACTGGAATAGTCACTAGCAACTATCTAGTTTCCATTACTTATGAAGGCCTAAATTCAAATAATGAAATCAGGGGCATTTTAGGCAGACTCAATTACTTTTTGTTTTTATATTAGAAACAAGTTCAATGACTAATTAAAATTATCTGCCTGAAAAACAAATATTTAAAATGTTTGTTATTAGTGATTGTAGAGGATGCCAAAGCGTTCATAGCTAACTCTGCAAAAAAAAGGTATGGAAGAAGAAAATCTGAATGATATAAAATATTTCCAGTGGCTGGATACCTTGTAAAGAAATTGTCTATAAACAAAACTACTTTTACAAAACTAGATGTCACTGAACCAGCTAAGCAAACCATTACATCCGGTTTAAGTCTATATTCACTTGTAACAAAAACTCCCATTCTTTTGAATAAATGTTCTGTTGCTGCTATTATAGAATGTGAAGTACACAAGAGGCATTATGATCAGTAAATCATTGCCAAGTGACAAGAACGTTTTCACTCTAACATTTTCTAGAAAAGTCTAAGACAAAGACTGCAAGTGTAAATATTTTGACAAATGTACAAAATGTCTTATGTAACTTTATGCTGTGTTTAGGATTGCTGCCTTTCGTGCATGTTATGCGCTTGAATGATTTAATTTTAGTCTATCCTTAGTATATTTCTTGATATTTAGGAAAATACACATTTGCCCCTCAAAATACACATTTCCAGGTCTGGGAATACACAATTCCCTTTTGGCATGTAAGCATCTCTGCCTATACAAACATTAAAAACAGAGTGTTGATCAACTTGAAATTAGACGTTATTAACATTGTGAAATAACTCACAGTTTGGTCAGCAATACTGGTTGGGATGCTTTCAGTTAGGCTCTCCCAAGTTTCAGGCTGGATCTGGTGTGGTCAAACAAAAAAAAAAAAATAGAGCTCAAACACTGTAATAAAAAAAAAAAAGTCCTGTTAATATAAAAAAAAACCTTGAAAAACTGAACAGTCATTAAAGAACTTTATCCTATAAAATCATAGAAAATAATAAATCTACTTTATGCACATACACAGTATTAACATTTGTATATTAGCTTGTGATATATAGAAAAAAATAAAAACAGCATGTTGATAAACTTGAAATTAGACTTTATTAAATGACTCACACTTAGGTCAGAAATACTTGTAGCATTTGAATTAATCGTTTCAGTTAGGTCCTCTGAAGTCTTGGGCTGGAACTGTAATGGTCAAATAAAAAATTTGAAATAACAAACACTCTAATTTAAAAAATAAAAACAACATGAAAACAACTGAATGTTAAATGTTGTTAAAAACCTCAATGAATTGGATGGCTACTTAGTCTAGTTATAAAAACATATTGATTAATAATGTAGTCAATAATAATGTCATCTTTTTTTATACTATAATTTCTTTTTTAATGCTTGCTTGGCCAGTAATTTTTCTAAAAAAAAAACTTTCAAAAACCAAATAAATATACCATACTAACTAAAGTAGGGCAGAAAAGCGCTTGGTTTCTGAACCAGGGATCCTGGGTTCAAATTCTGTTGAAGGCTGGGAATTTTAATTTCGGGATCTTTGGGCACCTCTAAGTCCACCCAGCTCTAATGGCTACCTGACATTAGGTGGGGAAAAGTAAAGGCGGTTGGTCGTTGTGCTGGCCACTTGACACCCTCATTGACCGTAGGCCACAGAAAAAGATGACCTTAACATCATCTGCCCTATAGACCACAAGGTCTGAAAGGGAAACTTTGTAGTCTAGTGATAAGTGCTCTGGACTGCTGTCATGATGGTCGCTACATCAAACCCACCTAACGGCGGTCATTACCTTGCCATCCTGTAGAAGGTTTGGACTAGGATTTAATAATCTTCCTTTCTGATGTAGTACCCAAACTACAAAAACAGTAAAAAAAAATAAAAAATTTAGTTCAATCTTCCTCCATTGTCTGGTGTGAATTTAAACTGCCTATACAAGTTTTGCTTTATGTCTTGGATGTGAAAGTTTGTTAGTTAAAAAAAGTAAAAGGTTTGCAATAGCATTTTTTTAAATATCTTTTTTTTTTTCAGTTCTTTTTAGGGATCTAATGTCTGGAGATTAATTAAATGGTCGCCCTGTAAAGAACTTTTTCTATCCTATTGAGGATTTTCATACATGGCAGAACAACTAAATAGCTAAGTGTACAAAAAGAAGGAAGTTTTGATCAGTTTTTGTTTTTTAAAATGTATAAGTACTTTTTAATGCAGCAGAATGAAATTTTCTTAATTTTTCTGCTTGTAGCAAAAAATAATGTCAATATGGAAGGACATGTAGACTTCACTTTATGACTTAAAAGTATTTAAAACGAGGGGATCTAACATAAGATAATGTAATTAATATATTGTTAAAATTATATCTTAATCCTTTTTTTTAGAGTTGGCAACGGTAATATCCAATTAAGCATTCTTGACATTGTTTATTTATTATAAAAAATTTTCAATAAATTGTTAGAAAACTAATAGCTCTACTTTCTACAGGCACAAACAGCCTTACCAGTATACATTTCTTTGCACCATAGAGAGATAATGAAAGCAATAAACTTGAAATAAGACTGTTCAAATACTATTTAATGACTTACGGTCTAATATCCTGTATATATTACTGAGTCATAAACATGGTTTTCTTCTGTACTGTTCGCCTATGGAATGAAAAAAAATCTAATAAAATTTTAACAAGTTAAATATAAAAACATTTTTCTTAAAAAGGCATGCATCTCAAATAGCCTCTGAAAACCAGACCTTGGACCTGGTCTAACTATTTATCACTAACAGGAGAAGGGGAAAAGGCGAGTACTGACACTTAAGCAAGTAAGATTTGGGTAGGGAGGGGCTAATTAGCCTGGCTGGTTACCCACATGGAGAGGGTGGCATCATTCCATCCAGGATTAAGGCATAAGCTTCATCTCACTTCCATAAGATGATCCATTGTCATTTCTCGATTTAAAGAGGCCATACATATGGTTGACAGAATCAATGTAGGCAATGACCAGTTGAAAATTGTTTTAATAAGAACTCTAAACTTCATCTCTAAACTTTTCACATGATGAATCTCCCCCCCCCCCCATCTCATTGCAATTCTTATATGTTTGTGGAATACAGAAATTAAATAGTAAATAATGTTGATACAAAATTTTAAATGGTATTTAAATACTTACAATCTCTATTTCTTCAGCAGCATTGGAGGTGCAGACCACAGCATTGCTTTGAATACTGAAAGAATAAGACCATTTTAAAATAGTTAAAAAAAAAAACAATAAGAAAAATGTTTAGTGTTAGTGTTGTGCTGGCCACATGACACCCTATTTGTTAACTGTTGGCCAAAGAAAGAGATGACCTTAACATCATCTGCACTATAGATTGCTAGGACTTAAAGGGGAACTTTATTTACTCTTTTTTTAAATTGCCATACAGGGTTTTCATTATACTTGTTTTCTTTAAGGGGAGATAATATGGGACATTTCAAGAAAGATGTTTGACATCCCATAAGGATGCAAACTGTGAGCAAGTAAGTAAATAGAATTCCATTTATTGAGTATGAGTACTTATTGAGTACTTATCTTCTCTATAAAGTAACATCTGTCTCTAGACAAAAAAAAATGATCCTTATTAAATTATTTCATCTAATAAGAGAAGAGACAATTCTCCACACTTTATAATCTATATTATAAAGTAGAATGTGAGGGGTATGTATGTATGTATGTTACTTATAGACATCAAAACCGCTTGACCAATCTTGATAAAACTAGGCAGGAATGTTCCTTGGGTACCAACTTAGACCTTAGTGTATGTATTGTAGCCCTAAAACAAACTTAAGACCCTCAAAAAAAATAAAGTTGTCCGACTCTATTACAGCTATAGTATTTTATGGATCTAGGCCATGTCTACAATGTTGACATGAGAAAAGATAGAAAGGATTTAGACCTAGATCTAATTTTAAGAAATACACTTTGCGCAGATAGTTTTTTACTTTGACACATGAAAAGACAAAAGAAGATCCATTGATTTCATTATATAATAAAATTAACCTTCAATTTTGTGTTTCAAAAGCATTTTTTACATTAATTAGTTCCTTATATCTGTGATTACAGATTTCCTGACGAACATTCTTTCATTAGACAATTCCGTAATGAATCGCGTACTAAATATTAATTCGTTTAATTGTTTACTTTATAATCCCATCCCTAGATCTAAAACTCTAATTCAACTCTAAGATGATAAAACTTCTCTTCGAACAGATAGTTTTATACTTTAACACATAAACATATTAATTAAAGTCCATTCATTTCATATTTTGATCAAATAAACATTCAAATTTGGTTTTCTAAAGCTACATTCGCCTACGAAAGCTGCGAAACCGAGTTGAATAGGCCTAGATCTATATTCATTCATGAATCGCGTACTAAATATAATTTCGTTTAATTGTTCACTTTATAATCCCATTCATTTAATTAACAAAGCTATCACTCTTTTCGTTTTTAATAGATAAGAATGTATCGACTTCGGGTAAACCCATTTTCGCAAACCTAATTTTATTTTCGTAGCGAAAGAGAAATAACGTGAAAGGATCATTAGCTAAGTTTAACATACATCTAAATCCAATCCACTAGATTATTCAAAAGCATTTTTTACATAAATTAGTTCCTGATATCTACAGATTTCCTGGCGAACATTCTTTCATTAGACATTACCAAATGGTTACACATTAACACATCTCTCTTCTGAGGTCTGAGTCTATTCCTAGGCCTAGGTCTAAAACTCTTACTGAACTCTAAGATGATAAAACTTCTTTTCGCAAAGATAGTTTTATGCTTTAACACATAAACATACTAATTATTGTCCATTCATTTGATATTTTAATCAAATTAACATTCAAATTTGTTTTTCTAAAGCATTTTTAATACATTCGTTCGCTGTTCGCTAAAGCTGCGTAGCCGTGTTGAGATAGGCCTATATTCATTCATGAAAAAAAGTTCACGCATGCGCAGCACAGAACTCTAGATTAGTGTAGATTTAGATCTACGTCTACCTCAAGATCTACTTTATACTTTATACACATGAACATACAAAATTTAGTCTATTCATCTCAAATTTTAATCAAATATATGTAGGCCTACAAGCAAATGTTTTAATTTGAAAAAAAAAATGGATTTAATTAAGCCTATTAGCTATTTTGATTTGATAGCTTCATTCACACTATTTTTACATTGACACATTCGCTTTACTTATTACATTATTATTTCGTTTAATTGTTTACAAAATACTCTCAGTGACTATATCGACAGTAATGCGCAAATAAAGACCCGCGGGTCGCGGGTAACATATGTCTAGTGTCTTATATTTTGATGTTATTGTTCTCACATCATTATCTATATGCAACTATACCGACAACTCTTGCTAAATCTAGTAAATCTAAAATAACCAAGTAAGTTAAAGCTAAAATAGCTACACATCTTAAGACCACAGAAATAAACTTTCTAAGTACTGGTATTCAAAATAAATCACCAGCTTTAGGAATTTTATTACAAAAGGAAAAGCCATACATAATGGCAGGAACAGAACCTTTGACAAAATCAGACATTTTAAGTAAGAAAATTCTAATAGGTACTATGAAATTTTTTGTAAAAAATTTGACATAATCATAGATGAGTTCTTTTAAGCCATATAAAATATAAAAAGCACAGTAATAGCAGAAGAAATTACTTCATAATATGGAGTACACAGATCATCACACTCTAGAAAGAACTATGTTACCAATTATCAGAACTGAAATTAAAACATAAAAATGTTTTTTTAAATTATGGGTGGATGCAGTCATTATGACATTAATGGGAAAATATTGACCATAGACCAACATAAAACTTTAGGATATGAATGAACTATTTAAGTTCGTACCAAATTAAAAAAAACAAAAAAAAAAAACAGCTAGACTAAACAACATCAGAGAAATTAAGCACTGGTTAAGTGTGTGTGTATTTCATGTTTGATATTGTTAGTTTTTTTTCATCTATTTTGTTATTGTAATACTGCTGAGGTAGGCTATTGTAGTCAAATTGAATTTCCTTTCACTCAGACTAATACAATTATTCTATAGTATCTTACAGACATGAACTAGTGGTAGATTATGACATTATAGAAATTAACATTAATTAGTACATGGATACACATACAATGATGTACTTATCTTCTCTATAAAGTAACATCTGTAATTTATAAGATAATCTCTCTGGACTATCTGACCATGATGTCAATAATACAGGGTGCGTCAAAAAAATGTATACACACTTTGAACTGTCATAGACAATTTATTTCCCCTTCTACAATCCTAAATTTCTTGACATGGAAAGCTTAATGTCCGATTGGAAAAATAAATGTGATTAATGTGAGTAATGTTCAAACTGGTGGCCTTCAGCATTGCTGAGTATGAGTCAACACTCTGATTTCGTACATCGTACCATGTGTCCACCGAGATTTCTGCCCCCACCACCTGAACCTCACTCCACAATGTGTCCAGGTGACGTGGTTTACGTTTGTACGCCTCATCTTGAACTGTACCTGATAAGAAGAAATCCAGAGGAGTGAGGCCTGGAGAGCATGCAGGAAACTTGATTGGTCCCCTGCATCCTATCCACTAGCCTGGCACATTGTGATCCAGGTATGCCATTTGTTGGAAATAAAACTCATCACCGTATAATGCACGAATGGAAGGGAATATGGAGTCAGCAAGCTTACGTCTCCAGTGTCTTTGAACCGCAGCTACATTCTCAAACTCCCAGTACCACGTCATTATCTGCTTCCGCTCTTCAAAACGCACGTCCGCCATGTTGCAGTTACTTCCTTGTCACTGCTGCAACTTGTTGAAGAAACATAACATTACTTTCTCACAGAAATTTAACCTTGTAGAACGGGAAATCAATTGTCTATGACAGTTCAAAGTGTGCATACATTTTTTGACGCACCCAGTACATATTTTCAAATAAAAGCAGTTATGACTTTAAGAAATTTAAGTCATGTGAAACTCAACTAATAGGTCTTATTGATGGATTCAGGATTTCCTGCTAGGTAGAGAACTAACTGTACTAATGGCAATGTCTTCGATTCCCAAGATTAAGGATGAGTGCTGTGTAATAATATGAAGGCTCCAAATCTACATCAATTACATTTAACTCAAGATTAGTATAAGAAACAGTCTTAGGCACACAACTGTTTCAACTGTTCTTAAATGATCTCCTTAATTATAGAACAATATAAACAACACAATATGACAACATGCTTAATTTTTACATTATGGAACTAGATACCTGAATCAACCAAGAAAACCAAAGTCTTATCTAGTTTAGATTAACCAAGAAAACTGAAGCCATAGCTGAGTTTAAATTAACCTTACATACACATAAGATATAACTATCTTCTTTTTTGAAAGAATGTCTGTAATATATATGATGTCAAATGAAGCTCAGAAGATTATAATAATATGTGAGATGATTATTTTTTTGACAAGGAAAAATTTATTAGATTATGCAATATTTAATTTTTGTAAACCAATTATTCTTTGAATTTACAGATGACAAAAAAAAAATTTAAAAAGAAGATAATCTTGCTTGACACATCTGTCTATCTACCCACCCATTTTTATATTTGCTAATTGCATTTGACAAACGACATGAAATTAGTGCAAATAAATGTGAACATCATAAAGGCCATCTGTTTCTGTGGCCTATAGTTATCGAAGCTGTCATGTGGCCAGCACAACGACCAGCCATCCCCAACTAATGTCAGGTGGACTCAGAGGCGCTCGAAGATCCAGAAATGAAAAATCCCAGTCTTCACCAGGATTTGAACCCTGGACCCTGGTTCAGAAGCCAAGAGCTTTACCGCTCAGCCACCATGCCTCCAAATATGTCATTGTACATTGTTCAAATTATCCAGGCATAAGTTAGGTTTGCAAAAAAGAAACATTAAAAAAATAAATAAATTCTTACCTAAATTGAACAGCTGTTGAGGAGCCTGAGAAATGAAAAAAATGAAACAATATTGAAAGAATCTTTTTTGTTGTTATAAAATTGGTTTCAACCAAAATAACATTGAAAATATATTGTGAATTTTTTTTACATAAGTTTATTTATAACTATTAATTTTTTTAACAAATATGTAACAAATAAAAATCAAACATCTTACATTACTAAAACAGTTAGAGACAAATGGGCTGCCACAAAGTTTTAAAAATAATGT
This sequence comes from Biomphalaria glabrata, assembly GCF_947242115.1. Classification (NCBI taxonomy): domain Eukaryota; kingdom Metazoa; phylum Mollusca; class Gastropoda; family Planorbidae; genus Biomphalaria; species Biomphalaria glabrata. The sequence goes on from NC_074719.1 coordinate 939,481, forward strand.
AAAAATATAAGTAATGCTATATGTATGTGAGTATGTATGTATGTATGTGTATATATGTGTGTATGCGTGTGCATGTGTGTGTAATTTCTCTTTTGCATTTCCTTGTATTTATGTATACATAAATATATAGTGTTTTTGCTTTATTGAAACAGAACATTATGCTAGTTTAGAAATTCACCTAGATGCATGTTTAATATTTAAAAAAAGGGATCAGGCTAAACGCAGCTGTCACATCTTTTTTTTTTAAGCACATTTAAGGCCATGGTGAAATATGTTATTCAATAGCATTTCTAGTTTCTGAGACATTAGCATGACAATAAGCACAAAAAGTAGCTTTTTAATATTGGTGCTGTTAAAAATATACATGAATTGCTGACTTATGAATCAGAAGGTATTGATATACGAAAATTTGTGAATGATTTAGCTAACTTAAACAATGCTAGGAGGATTCTATCAGCTTTGAAGATATAGGATGATGAATATGTTGTATTTAAGCAAAGAAAACTTCAAATTTCCTTTT